>NW_028135529.1:0-200357 GCF_964662115.1 Mustela nivalis | reverse complement strand
TGGCAGGCCCGATCTACAAACCATGAGAAGAACTCTTCAGGATATAAAGAAAGTGCGAGTCTGAGGCGCTTGCTCAGGCTTTTGTCTCTGGATTTTGTATCAGCGATGGCCGTGGAATGTCGGGGAGGCCTCATGGGCCATGGACGAATCTTCCTCTCTGAGGATTTGGCCCGATTCCCAATAGCTTTTCGTCAATCTGTGGGATGGGAGGTCTCCTTTCAGTTTTTTTACCTCAGGTGTCCCACCAAAAGAGGAATTCCAAAGCCAAGCCGTGGGGAAGACTGAAGGGACAACCCGAACTATGGTTAAAAATTGGGGCCTAGGGGCATGGCAAGCCCAATATTCTATCTCTTCATCCAGCCACTGAGTGGCCTTACTTGAGGACTGGGCTCAGCCTGAGCGTCACAATGTGCGTTTGTGACCAATGTGGCCCGCGAGCATGGGCGGGGCCGCATGGGCCACACTGGTTTCAACTACACTGAACGTTGGACAACATGCCAACCACAAGGTTTCTTGCCATGGGGAAGGAGTTCTGATTTCTGCATCACCTTCAACCCTGGGCAGTGATTGGAGATAAGGTCTAGGTTCTGAAACCTGAAAACCGAGGTTGGGAAGAGATGACGACCTAAGGCCATGGCGGCTCGATGTGCTCAGTGTGCGGCCAGCTGTCTGGGAGGGTCCAGGGGGTCCAGGCTCAGGCTGTGTCAGAAAGGGCATTAGTGCCCTGGTCAGCCTATGTATTGGGGGTACAGCCAAGGTCGGTGCAGGTTGATCCTCATTTGGGGTTACTGGGTAGCCCCAGAGGACAATGTTTTTCTTCTGGAGGGCCGGCAGAGTGCTGCATTGTAGTTCTGGATTGCCAAACTGGAGGGCTTGTGGGCCAGTAGTCTGACGACAAAAGTCTGAGAACACAAGCTAGGCTTAGGTTTCTGGGTGAGGCCATGGCAGGCACAATCTACAGACCTGAATCGAGATCTCGGGCATCTGAAGTCAGGGCGAGGATCAGACGATCGCTCAGGTTGGAGTTTCTGTCCCTGATGGCCCCTTCATGAATGGGGGGGCATCACGAGGCCATGGGGGTTTTCCCACGATGGGAGTTGTGAGAAGCTCCAAACTGCAGAGAGTCTTCTGCAGGACAATTGAGACCTGTTGTTTGGCTCCAGGCCAATGATTCTGAGCAGGGTTCTAAGGATGGATGGCTGGGTAGCCCACCTCGCATTCCAATTGTCTCCTAGCAACCAGACAGGTTAGATCTCCTGGATCTGTGGGGAGCAACCGAGGACGCTGAGTTGAAATGGACACCCCTGGGGATGGGTCCTAACGTGCTTTTGTGTCTATGGAGACCTTGGAATGAAGCGGTGGCACTGGGGCCCTAAAGGGTTCTCCTAAACAGAGGCTTTGACACAGCTCCAACGTGCAAGTTTCCCATGTGTAGATGAGATGTTTTCTGATGGGTGAGTCAAGAAACAGCTATATGCTGCTTTTGAAATCCAGGCCTCTGAGGAGAGATGCCTGGAAACCAAAGCAATGGATCTGATGAGTGCCTAGGGGCCTGTTCTTTCCTTTTTACCTCTGGGGACATCTGTCTATGGGTATGAGTGCAGGTAGGTGCTCAGTTGGGCTCAGATTGCCCCTGTTTTACCTGGGAAGCCACCACTATTGAGATGGATCAGGGACTTTGGAGGTTTATCCTATTAGAAGGGTTGTGGCCATTGGAATGGGCACACACAATTCCCTTGGAGAGAGCAAGTACAGTCCTCAGGTTTGGCTCCAGGGGCCTGAGCCTGTAGGTTGTGTAGGCCAGGGCTGTTTGGACAGTTGTCTGAAAACACAAACTCGGCTTATGTTTCGGGTCATAGGTATGGCAGGACTGATCTACAGACCATGAGGAGAACTCTTCAGGATTTGAAAGAAGGGCGAGTGTGAGGCTCCTGCTCAAGTTTTTGTCTCTGGATTTCGTATCACTCATGGTCGTGCAATTTCTGGGTGACTTCATGGGAAATGCACGAGTCTTAGTCTCTGGTGGATTGGCCCCGTCCAAAGAGTTTGGGGTCATTCTGTGGGCTGGAAGAAGTACGTTTTTTTTGTTGTTGTTGTTGTTGTTGGTTTCTTTTTTAACCTCAGTTGTCCCACCAAATGATGGATTCCAGAGTAGAGCCCTGGGGAGGGTCGACTGGACAATCAGAAATCTGGTTAAAAATTGGGGCCTAGGGACATGTCAAGCCCATTATGACATCTAATGGTCCAGCCACTGAGAGGACTTACTAGAGGACAGGACTCATGCTGAGGGTCACAATGCGTGTGTATGCCCTCGTCGCACTCAAGAATGGGCGGGGCCTCAGGGTGAATGCTGGTTTCTCCTACACTGAATGTTGGACAACGTGCCAACCACAAGGGTTCTTGCCATGGGTAAGGAGGAGTTCTGATTTCTGCATCACACTCACCCCTGGGCAGTGATTGGAGATAAGGTCTCGGTTCTGAAGCCTGAAAACTGAGGTAGGGAAGAGATGATGACCTAAGGCCATGGCGGGTTTTATGTGCTCAGTGTGCGGTCAGCTTTCTGGGTGTTGGTCAGGAGGTCCGGGCTCAGGTTGTGTTCGACAGTGCATTAGTGCCCAGGTTAGACTATATAATTTGGGTAAAGTCGAGTTCTGTGTAGGTTTACCCTCATTTAAGGTGCCTGGGCAGCTCATGAGGCAATAATTTTTTTTCTATAGGGCAGGCAGAGTGCTGCACTGTGGGTCCGGAATTTCCAAACTTGAGGGCTTCGGGGCCAGGAGTGTGAGGACGGAAGTTTGAGAAGACAAGCTAGACTTGGGTTTCAGGGCGAGGGCACGACAGGTACCCCCTGCAGATCTGAACCAATATCTCATGCATCTGAAGTCAGGGCGAGGATCAGACGTTGGCTCAGGTTGGAGTTTTTGTGCATGACGGCCGCTTCATGAAGGGAGCGGAATCTCGAGGCCATTGAGGTTTTCCCACGTTGGGAGTTATGGGATGCCCCCTTCAAGGGTTCCTTCTGCGGGACAATTGAGACCAGTTGGACAGCTCCAGGACATCCCATATGGAATGACTCCAGAGCACCGTTCGCGGATGGATGCCTGGGAAGCCCGCCTCGCATTCCAATTGTCTCCTAGCAACAAGACAGTTTAGATCTGATGGCTCTGCGGGAGCAACCGGGGTGGATGAGTTGAAATGGACTTTCCTGAGGATGGGTCCTAATGTGTTTTTGTGTCCATGAGGGCCTTGGAATGGGGCGGTGGCACCGGGACTCTGAAGTACTCTCCTAAGCTTTGGACATGGCTCCCATGCACAGGTTTCCTTGTGGAGACGAGATGAGTTCTGATGGGTGCCTCAGGAAACCCCCTATGCTCGTATTGGAATCAGGCTTTTGAGGACACATGCCTGTAACCCAAAGCAATGGATCCTATTATGGCCTAGGGTCCTGTCTGGTTCAATCTTCTTCTCTGGGGACATCCATCTATGGTATGAGTGGAGGTCGATTATCAGCTGGTGTCAGACAGCCCTTGTTTGTTCCGGGCGACCTACACTATTGGGATGGCCTCAGGGACTTTGGAGGTTTCTCCTAATTTGTACGATTTTGGACCATGGAATGGGCAGAATTCCCATGGATTGGTAGGCACAGTCCTAATGTGTGGCTCCAGGGGCCCAGCTTGGAGGGTGTGGGGCCCAGGACTTTGAAGACAGAAGTCTGAAAACACAAACTCAGCTTAGGTTTGGGGACGAGGGTATGGCAGGCCCGATCTACAAACCATGAGAAGAACTCTTCAGGATATGAAGAAAGTGCAAGTCTGAGGCACTTGCTCAGGCTTTTGTCTCTGGATTTTGTATCAGCGATGGCCGTTGAATGTCGGGGAGGCCTCATGGGCCATGGACGAATCTTCCTCTCTGAGAATTTGGCCCGATTCCCAATAGCTTTTCGTCAATCTGAGGGATGGGAGGACTCCTTTCAGTTTTGTTACCTCAGGTGTCCCACCAAAAGAGGAATTCCAAAGCCAAGCCGTGGGGAAGACTGAAGGGACAACCCGAACTATGGTTAAAAATTGGGGCCTAGGGGCATGGCAAGCCCAATATTCTATCTCTTCATCCAGCCACTGAGTGGCCTTACTTGAGGACTGGGCTCAGCCTGAGCGTCACAATGTGCGTTTGTGACCAATGTGGCCCGCGAGCATGGGCGGGGCCTCATGGGCCACACTGGTTTCAACTACACTGAACGTTGGACAACATGCCAACCACAAGGTTTCTTGCCATGGGGAAGGAGTTCTGATTTCTGCATCACCTTCAACCCGGGGCAGTGATTAAAGATAAGGTTTAGGTTCTGAAACCTGAAAACCGAGGTTGGGAAGAGATGACGACCTAAGGCCATGGCGGCTCGATGTGCTCAGTGTGCGGCCAGCTGTCTGGGAGGGTCCAGGGGGTCCAGGCTCAGGCTGTGTCAGAAAGGGCAATAGTGCCCTGGTCAGCCTATGTATTTGGAGTACAGCCAAGGTCGGTGCAGGTTGTTCCTCATTTGGGGTTATTGGGTAGCCCTAGAGGACAATGTTTTTCTTCTGGAGGGCCGGCAGAGTGCTGCATTGTAGTTCTGGATTGCCAAACTGGAGGGCTTGTGGGCCAGTAGTCTGACGACAAAAGTCTGAGAACACAAGCTAGGCTTAGGTTTCTGGGTGAGGCAATGGCAGGCACAATCTACAGACCTGAATCGAGATCTCGTGCATCTGAAGTCAGGGCGAGGATCAGACGTTCGCTCAGGTTGGAGTTTCTGTCCCTGATGGCTCCTTCATGAATGGGGGGTCATCACGAGGCCATGGGTGTTTTCCCACGATGGGAGTTGTGAGAAGCTCCAAACTGCAGAGAGTCTTCTGCAGGACAATTGAGACCTGTTGTTTGGCTCCAGGCCAATGATTCTGAGCAGGGTTCTAAGGATGGATGGCTGGGTAGCCCACCTCGCATTCCAATTGTCTCCTAGCAACCAGACAGGTTAGATCTCCTGGATCTGTGGGGAGCAACCGAGGACGCTGAGTTGAAATGGACACCCCTGGGGATGGGTCCTTATGTGCTTTTGTGTCTATGGAGACCTTGGAATGAAGCGGTGGCACTGGGGCCCTAAAGGGTTCTCCTAAACAGAGATTTTGACACAGCTCCAACGTGCAAGTTTCCCATGTGTAGATGAGATGTTTTCTGATGGGTGAGTCAAGAAACAGCTATATGCTGCTTTTGAAATCCAGGCCTCTGAGGAGAGATGCCTGGAAACCAAAGCAATGGATCTGATGAGTGCCTAGGGGCCTGTTCTTTCCTTTTTACCTCTGGGGACATCTGTCTATGGGTCTGAGTGCAGGTAGGTGCCCAGTTAGGCTCAGATTGCCCCCGTTTTACCCGGGAAGCCACCACTATTGAGATGGATCAGGGACTTTGGAGGTTTATCCTATTAGAAGGGTTGTGGCCATTGGAATGGGCACACACAATTCCCTTGGAGAGAGCAAGTACAGTCCTCAGGTTTGGCTCCAGGGGCCTGAGCCTGTATTGTGTAGGCCAGGGCTGTTTGGACAGTTGTCTGAAAACATAAACTCCACTTATGTTTCGGGTCATAGGTATGGCAGGACTGATCTACAGACCATGAGGAGAACTCTTCAGGATTTGAAAGAAGGGCGAGTGTGAGGCTCCTGCTCAAGTTTTTGTCTCTGGATTTCGTATCACTCATGGTCGTGCCATTTCTGGGTGACTTCATGGGAAATGCACGAGTCTTAGTCTCTGGTGGTTTGGCCCCGTCCAAAGAGTTTTGGGTCATTCTGTGGGCTGGAAGAAGTCCGTTTTTTTTTTGTTGTTGTTGTTGTTGTTGTTGTTTTCTTTTTTAGCCTCAGTTGTCCCACCAAATGATGGATTCCAGGGTAGAGCCCTGGGGAGGGGCGACTGGACAATCAGAAATCTGGTTAAAAATTGGGGCCTAGGGACATGTCAAGCCCATTATGACATCTAATGGTCCAGCCACTGAGAGGACTTACTAGAGGACAGGACTCATGCTGAGGGTCACAATGCGTGTGTATGCCCTCGTCGCACTCAAGAATGGGCGCGGCCTCAGGGTGAATGCTGGTTTCTCCTACACTGAACGTTGGACAACGTGCCAACCACAAGGGTTCTTGCCATGGGTAAGGAGGAGTTCTGATTTCTGCATCACACTCACCCCTGGGCAGTGATTGGAGATAAGGTCTCCCTTCTGAAGCCTGAAAACTGAGGTAGGGAAAACATGATGACCTAAGGCAATGGTGGGTTTTATGTGCTCAGTGTGCGGTCAGCTTTCTGGGTGTTGGTCAGGAGGTGCGGGCTCAGGTTGTGTTCGACAGTGCAGTAGTGCCCAGGTTAGACTATATAATTTGGGTAGCGTCGAGTGCTGTGTAGGTTTACCCGCATTTAAGGTGCCTGGGCAGGTCATGAGGCAATAATTTTTTTTCTAGAGGGCAGGCAGAGTGCTGCATTGTGGGTCCGGTATTGCCAAACTTGAGGGCTTCGGGGCCAGGAGTGTGAGGACGGAAGTCTGAGAAGACAAGCTAGACTTGGGTTTCAGGGCGAGGGCACGGCAGGTACCCCCTGCTGATCTGAACCAATATCTCATGCATCTGAAGTCAGGGCGAGGATCAGACGTTGGCTCAGGTTGGAGTTTCTGAGCATGACGGCCGCTTCATGAAGGGAGCGGAATCTCGAGGCCATTGAAGTTTTCCCACGTAGGGAGTTGTGGGATGCCCCCTTCAAGGATTCCTTCTGCGGGACAGTTGAGACCTGTTGTACAGTTCCAGGACATCCCATATGGAATGACTCCAGAGCACCGTTCGCGGATGGATGCCTGGGAAGCCCTCCTCGCATTCCAATTGTCTCCTAGCAACAAGACAGGTTACATCTGATGGCTCTGCGGGAGCAACCGGGTTGGCTGAGTTGAAATGGATTTTCCTGAGGATGGGTCCTAATGTGTTTTTGTGTCCATGAAGGCCTTGGAATGGGGCGGTGGCACCGGGACCCTGAAGTACTCTCCTAAGCTTTGGACATGGCTCCCATGCACAGGTTTCCTTTTGGAGACGAGATGAGTTCTGATGGGTGCCTCAGGAAACCTCCTGAGGGTGAAAACACACACCCTCCATGCTAGGGCCCCTGGAACCACACATCAGGATTGTTCCTGCCCTCTCAAAGGGAATTCTTCATATTCCTTTGGCCACAACCATATAAATCAGGAGAAATCTCCAATGTCCCTGGGACCATCCCAATATTGTAGGCTGCTCGGAACAAACAGGGGTGATCTGACACTAGCTGAGCAACTAGCTCCACACAGACTCGGAGACAGATGTCCCCAGAGAAGAACATTGAACTGGACAGGCCCCTAGGCCCTAATCAGATCCATTGCTTTGGTTTCCAGGCATCTCTTCTCAGTGGCCTGGTTTCCAATACCAGCCTATGGGGTTTCCATAGGCTCCTTCAGTGCAAGTCTTGTCTGCACATTGGAAACTTGCTCGAGGAGCTATGTCAGAACCTCAGAGGCCTGGTTTTCAATACCACCATATGGGGGTTTCCTGAGGCATCAATCAGAACAAATGTCTTCTCCACATGGGAAACGTGCTCTTTCAAGCTGTGTCAAAACCTCCGGCTAGGAAAATCCTTCAGGGCCCCGGTGCCACCACCTCATTCCAAGGTCTCCATGGACAAAATCCCACATTAGGACCCATCTGCAGGAGAGTCTATTTCAACTCAGTGCCCTTGGGTGCTCCCCTAGAGCCAGCAGATCGAACCTATCTTGTCACTAGGAGACAATTGGAATGTGAGGCGGGCTGGCTAGGCATCCATCTGTAGAAAACTACTCTGAAGTAATTCCATATGGGACGTCCTGGAGCCATACAACAGGTCACAGCTGTCCTGCAGAAGGAATCCTTGCGCTTTGGAGCACCTCACAACTCCCATCATGGGAAAAGCTCTGTGGCCTCGTGGTGCACTGTCCCCTTCATGAAAGAGCCATCTTGGACAGAAACTCCAACCTGAGCCAACGTCTAATCCTCGCCCTGACTTCAGATGCACGAAATCTTGATTCAACTCTGCAGAGTGTGCCTGCCGAAACCCCGCCCCGAAGCAAAACCTAGCTATTGTTCTCAGACTTCGTCCTCACACTCCGAGCCCACCAGCCCTCCAGTTAGGGAATTCTGGAGAGACACAATGCAGCACTCTGACTGCCCTCCAGAAGAGAAACGTTGTCCTATGGGGCTAACCAGAAACACCAAATGAGGATCAACCTGCATGCCACTTGACTCTACCCCAATTATACAGTTTCGCTTCGGCGTTAATGCCCTATCTTGCACAGCCTGAGGTCTGAATTTTCAACCGACACCCAGACAGCTGGCTGTACACTGAGCACATCAGACCCGCCATGGCTTTAGGTCATCATCTCTTTTCAACCTTGGTTTTCAGGCTTCAGAACCTAGACCTTATATATACTCACTACCCAGGGGTGAACGTGATGCAGAAATGAAACTCCTTCTTCCTCAAGGCAAGAAACCTTGTGGTTGGCATGTTTTCCAACGTTCAGTGTAGGAGAATCCAGTGTAGCCCATGAGTCCCCGCCCATGCTTGAGAACCGCAATGGGCACAAACACATTGGGACCCTCAGTGTGAGCCCTGTCCTCAAGTAAAGCCTCTCAGGGGCTGGACCAAGAACCCGCATTGCCATCCCTAGTTCCCCAATATTAATGAGAGGTTGAGAGTTCTAGTCACCCCTATTCAGGTCTCTGCTCTGGAACCCCTGAGGAAAAAAAATATTGAAGGGTCTCCTCCATCCCCTGAATGAGCCCCAAAACTTGGGATCTGACCAAATCATAAAAGAGAAAGAATCATCCATGGCCAAAGATGCCATCCCGTCATTCCATGGGCATCATTGACACAAAATCTAGAGACAAAAGCCTGGAGATATGCCTCACACTTGCCCTTTGTTCATAGCCTGATAAATTCTCCTCACGGTCTATAGATCAGGCATGTCATACCTACGTCCCCAAATCTAAGCTGAGTTTGGGTTTTCAGGTTTCTGTCCCCACTGTCCTGGCCCACACACCCTCCAGGCTGGGGCCCCTGGAGCCATGCCTCAGGACTGTGCCTGCCTTCTCCAAGCAAATTCTGCCCATTCCATTGGCCACAACCCTAAAGATTAGGAGAACACTCCAACGTCCCTGAGGCCATCCCAATAGTGTTGGCCACTCAGGGCAAACAGGGTGATCTGTCCCAAGATGAGCAACTACCTCAACTCAGATCCATAGACAGATAACCCCAGAGAAGAAGATTGAACCGGACAGGCACCTAGGCCCTAATCAGATCCATTGCTTTTGATTCCAGGCATCTCTCCTCAGAGGCCTGGTTTCCAATACCAGCATATGTGTTCTTCTGGAGGTACCAGTCTGAACAAATCTCATTTCCACATGGGAAACATGCATTTTGGAGCTGTGTCACAACCTCCAGTTAAGGGAAACCTTCAGGTCCCAGCAGCCAACACCCCATTCCAAGGTCTCCATGGACACAAACCCGCATTATGACCCATCCGCAGGCGAGTCCATTTCAACACATCCCCTTTGGTTGCTCCCCAAAAGAAGCAGATCGAACCTGCCTTGTCACTAGGAGACAATAGGAATGTGAGGCGGGCACTCCAGCAATCCATCCTTAGAGCCCTGCACTGCTGTGGTTCCGCATAGGACGTCCTGGAGCAATCTGACCGGTCTCGACTGTCCCGTAGAAGGAATCCTTGCCGATTGGAGCAACTTACAATGCCAATCGTGGGAAAGTCTCCATAGCCCCATGATGCCCCCCACCATCATGAAGGGGCCATCCTGAACAGAAACTTCAACCTGAGCCTACGTCTGATCCTCGCCCTGACTTCAGATGCATGAGATTTAGATTTAGCTCTACAGAGTGTGCCTGCCATGATCTTGACCCAAAACCTAAGCCTAGCTTGTGTTCTCTCACTTCCTTCCTCACAATTCTGGCCCACAAGCCCTCCAGTGTGAGAATTCCGTCGCCACAATGCAGCACTCTTCCTTCCCTCCAGAAGAAAAACGTTGCCCCTGGGGCTACCCAGAAACGCCAAATGAGGATCAACCTGCATGCCACTCAACTTTACTCCAATTATACAGTCTAAGCTTGGCACTAATGCCCTGTCTGACACAGCCTGAGCCTGGACCTCCTGGATGACACCCAGAAAGGTGGTGTCACACCTAAGGACTATGCCAGTGCTCTCCAAGGGAACTCTGCCCGTTTCATTTGCCACAACCTTACAGATTAGGAGAAACCTCCAATTCCCAAGACCAGCCCAATAGTGTTGGCCTCCCCCAACAAACATGGGTGATCTGACACAAGCTGAGCAGTGACCTCCATTCTGAATCTTAGACAGAGACACTCAGAGGAGAATATTGAAAAGGACAGGCCCCTAGACCGTAATCAGATCCATTGCTTTGGATTCCAGGCATTGTTCCCCAGATGCTTGGTTTCCAATACCAGGTTGTGGGGGTTTCAGAACAAATCTCGTCTCTACATGGGAAACTTGCTCTTTGGAGCTGCATCAAAACCTCAGGTTAGGAGAATTCTTCAGGGCAACAGAGCCACTGCCCCATTCCAAGGGATCCATGGACACAAATCCACATCATGACTGATCCTCATGAGAGTCCATTTCAATTCAGCCCCCTCGGTTGTTCCCTAAGTGACAGCAGATCGAATCCTCCTTTTCACTAGGACACAACTGGAATGCAAGTTGGACTGCCCAGGCATCCATCATTAGAACTGTGCTTTGGAGCATTTCTTATGGGACGTCCTTGATCCATCCAAAAGGTCGTGACTGTCCCGCTGACGGAATCCTTGTGGTTTGGAGCATCACACACTCACAAAGTTGGAAATCTTCCATGGTTTCCTGATGCCCCCCCACCTTCATGAAGGGGACATCATGTACAGAAACTCCAACCTAAGCCAACATCTGATCCTCGCCCTGACTTCAGATGCACGAGATCTCATTTCAGGTCTGTAGAGTGTGCCTGCCATGTCACCGCTGCGAATTCTAAGCTGAACTTGTGTTCTCAGACTTCTGTCCAAAAACACCTGGCCCACAAGCCCTGAAGTTGGCAATTCTGGAGCCAGAATGCAGCACTCTGCCTGCCCTCCAGAAGAAAATCTTTGCCCTATGGGGCCAACCAGAAACCCCAAATGAGGACCAACCTTCACATCACTCGACTGTACCCCAATTATACAGTCTAGCCTGGGGACTAATGCCCTGCCTGACACAGCCTGAGCCCAGACCTCATGATGGACACAGACATCTGGCCGCACACTAAGTGCATCGGACCCACCATGGCCTTAGGTTGTCATCTCTTACCAACTTCGGTTTTCAGGCTTCAGAATCTAGACCTTATCTCTACTCACTGCCATGCCGTGTACGTGATGCAGAAATTAGAACTCCTCCTTCCCCATGACCAGAAAACCTGTGGTTGGCATGTTGTCCAACGTGCAGTGTAGGAGAAACCAGCATGGCCCATGAGGCCTCAGACATGCTTGAGGGCTGCGATGGGCACAAACACACATTAGGACCCTAAGCATGAACCCTGGCCTCAAGTAAAGCCTCTCCGGGGCTGGACCAAGAGCCCACATATGGAGATTACCATGCCCCTATTCCCCAAACCTTAACCAGTGCTTGAGAAGTCTAGTCACCCCTACTCAGATCTCTTCTCTAGAATCCCTCCTTGGTGGGACACATGAGGTTAAAAAAAAAATAGAGAAAGGTCTCCTACCGTCCAAAGAATGACCGCAAACACTTGGAATTGGGCCAAATTCACAGAGAGAAATACTCGTCCATGGCTGATGAGGCCATCCTGACATTCCACGGCCACCATTGACACAAAATCCGGAGACAAAAGCATGAAAAAGCGCAACACACTCGCCCTTTGTTCAAAGCCTGAAAAATTCTCACGGTCTGTAGATCGGGCCTGCCATACCTATGTCCCCAAACCTAAGCCAAGTTTGTGTTTTCAGACTTCTGTCTCCATTGTCCTGGCCCACACACCCTCAAGGCTTGGCCCCATGGAGCCACACCTCAGGACTGTGCCTGCCCTCTCCATGGGAATTCTGCTCATTCCTTTGGCACAACCTGACAGATTAGGAGAAACATCCGAAGTCCCCGAGGCCACCCCAATATTGTAGGATGTCCGGGACAAACAGGGACCATCTGCCACAAGCTGAGCCACTACCTCCAATCAGACCTGTAGATAGATATCCATAGAAAAGAAGATTGAACAGGACAGGCACTTAGGCCCTAAACGAATTCATTGCTTTTGTTTTCATGTATCTCTCCTCAGAGGCCTGGATTCCAATACCAGCACATGGGGGTTTCTGGAGCTACCAATCAGAACAAATCGCATGCCACATGGGAATCATGCTATATGGAACTGTGTCAAAACCTCCAGTTAGGAGAAAATTTCACGTCACTGGAGCCACCGCCCCATTCCAATGTCTCAATGGACACAATCCCACATTATGACCCATCCTCAGGAGAGTCCATTTCAACACAAACCTGGCGGTTGCTCACCCAGTGCCAGCAGATCAAACCTGCTTTATCACTAGGAGACAATTGGAATGCGAGTTCATTTGTGTTTCAGTTTGTGTTTTCAGACTTCTATCCTGACATCCCTGTCCCACACACCCTCCAGACTGAGGCCCCTGGAGCCACACCTCAGGACTGTGCCTGCCCTCTCCAAGGAAATTCTTCCCATTCCATTGGCCACAACCCTACAGATATGTAGAAACCTCCAAAGTCCCAGAGGCCATTCCAATAGTGTAGGCCACCCAGGACAAAGAGGGGCGAACCCTCACAAGCTGAGCAACGACGTCAACTCACCCGTAGACAGATAACCCAAGAGAAGAAGATTAAACTGGACTGGCCCCTAGAATGTAATTGGTTCCATTGCTTTTTTTTCTAAGCATCTCTCCTCAGAGGCCTGTTTTCCAATACCAGCATATGGGGGATTCCAGAGATACCAATCAGAACAAATCTTGTCTTCACATGGGAAACTTATCCTTTGGAGCTCTGTAAAAGCCTCCAGTTAGGAGAAACCTTCAGGTAGCTGGAGCAACCGCCCTATTCCAAGGTCTCCATGGACACATACCCGCATTATGACCATTCGGCAGGAGAGTACATTTCAACTCAGCCCCGTCGATTACTCCCCCAGAGGCAGAATATCAAACCTGCCTTGTCGTTAGGAGACAACTGGAATGCAAAGCAGACTCTCTAGGCATCCATCCTTGGAATCCTGCTCTGGCGCCGTTCCATATGGGATGTCCTGGAGCCTTCCAACAGGTCTTGACTGTCCCACAGAAGGAATCCTTGCAGATTGGAGCATCTCACAACTCCTATCGTGGGAAAACCTACATGGCCTCATGAGATGCTCCCCTATATAATGGGGCCATCATGGACAGAAACTCCAACCTGAGCCAACTTCTGATGCATTGCTTTGGTTTCTAGGTATCTCTCCTCAGAGGCCTGGTTTCCAATATCAGAATATGGGGGTTTCCTAAGGAAACAATCAGAACAGATCTCATCTAGACATGGGAAACTTGCTCTTCGGAGCTGTGTCAATACCTCAGGTTAGGAGGATCCTTCAGGGTGCTGGCACCATGGCCCAATCCCAAGGTCTCCAAGGACACAAACTTACATTATGAACCATTCTCAGGAGAGTCCATTTCAAATCAGCCCCCTCGGCTGCTCACCCAGAGCCAGCAGATCAAACCTTCCTTGTCACTAGGAGACAGTTAGAATGGGAGGCGGGCTGCCCAGGCATCCATCCTTAGAACCCTGCTCTGGAGAACTTCTTTATGGGACGTCTTGAATCCAACCAACCTGTCTTGACTGTCTCGCAGAATGAATCCTTGTGGTTTGAAGCATCACACAATAACACTGTGAGAAAACCTCCATTTCCTCATGATGCCCCACACCTTCATAAATGGGCCATCACGGACAGAAACTCCATCCTAAGCCAAAGTCTGATCCTCGCCCTGAATTCAGAAGCATGAGATCTCGATTCAGCACTTGAGAGTGTGCCTGCTGGGCCCTCGCCCCGAACCTAAGCCTAACTTGTGTTCTCAGACTTCCGTCCTCAGAATCCTGGCCACACTCCTCCAGTTTGGAAATTCTGGAGACACAATGCAACACACTGCATGGCCTCCAGAAGAAAAATGTTGCCCTATAGGGCTAAACAGAAACGACAAATGAGTAACAACCTGCATGCCACTCGACCATACCCCAATTATACAGTCTAGCCTGTGCACTAAAGCCCTGTCTGACACAGCCTGAGGGCAGACCTCCAGTCCAACACCCAGACAGTTGGCCGTACACTGAGCATATCAAACCCACAATGGCTTTAGGCCACCATCTCTACCCAACCTCAATTTTCACCTTCAGAACCTAGACCTTATCTCCACTCACTGCTCAGGAGTGAACGTGATGCAAGAATCAGAACTTCTCCTTCGCCTTGGCAAGAAACCTAGTGGTTGGCATGTTGTCCAATGTTCATTGTAGGAGAAAGCAGCATGGACTATGAGGCCCCACCTATCCCTGAGGGCCACAATTTGCACAAACACACATTGTGACCCTCAGCGTGAGCCCTATCCTCATGTAGATCCTTTAGTGACTGGAACAGCAGCCCACATATGGGGCTTGCCAAGCCCCTAGTCCCCCAGTCTCAACCAGAGTTCGAGATGTCTAGTCACCCCTACTCAGGGCTCTACTCGGAATCCCTCTTTGGTGGGACACCTGAGGTAAAAAAAAAAATACAGAAAGGACTCTTCCCATCCACAGAATTATCCCAACCACTTGGGATCAGGCCAAATCACCAGAGAAAGAATTGTCCATGGCCCTTGAGGACACCCCGACATTCCACGGCCACCATTGACACAAAATCCAGAGACAAAACCCTGAGCAAGCGCCACATACTCGCCCTTTGTTCATAGCCCGGAAAATTCTCACGGTCTGTAGATCGAGCATTCATACATACATCCCCAAACCTAAGCTGAGTTTGTGTTTTCAGACTTCTGTCCCCACAGTCCTGGCCCACACACCATCCAACCTGGGGCCCCTGGAGCCACACCTCAGGACTGTGGCTTCCCTCTCCAGGGGAATTCTGCCATTTCCATTGGCCACAACCCTATAGAATAGGAGAATCCTCCAAACTCCCCCAGGCCATCTGAATTGTGTTGGCTGCCCAGGACAAACAGGGATGATCTTTCACAAGTTAGGAAACCACCTCCACTCAGACCCAGAGACAGATATCCCCATAGAATAAGATTGAACTGTAAGGGCACTTAGGCCCTAATCAGATCCATTGCTTTTGATTCCAGTCATCTCTCCTCAGAGGCCTGGTTTCCAATACCAGCATATGGGAGATTCCTTAGGCACTCATCAAAACAATTCTCTTCTCTACATAGGAAACAAACTCTTTAGAGCTCCATCAAAACCTCCGGTTATGAACATCCCTCAAGGCCCCGGGTCAAGCACCCCATTCCAAGGTCTACATGGACACAAATGCACATTATGACCAATCCTCAACTCACCCATTTCAACACACCCGCCTCGGTTGCTCCCCTAGATCCAGCAGATCGAACTTGCCTTGGCTCTATGAGACACCTGGAATGGGAGGCAGGCTGCCCAGGCATCCATCATTAGAACCCTGCTCTGGATAACTTCCTTATGGGATGTCCTGGAGCCATCCAACAGGTCTCGACTGTCCCACAGAAGAAATCATTGTGGTTTGGAGCATCTCACAATTCCCATCGTCGGAAAACCTCCATGTCCTCGTGACACCCTCCCCTTCATGAATGGGCCGTCATGGACAGAAACTCCGACCTAAGCCAACGTCTGATCCTAGCTCTGTCTTCAGGTATACGGGATCTCGAATCATCTCTGCAGAGGGTTCCTGCCGTCCCCTCACCCCGAAATCTAAGTCTGGCTTGTTTTCTCAGAATTTTTTCCTCACACTCCTGGCCCACAAGCCTTCAATTTTGGGAAGGCTGGAACCTCTATGTGGCACTGTGTCTTCCCTCCAGAAGAAAAACGTTGCCCTCTGGGGCTACCCAGTAACCACAAATGAGTACCATCCTGCACGAAACTCGACTGCACCCCAATGATACAGTCTAGCCTGGGCACTTATTCCCTGTCTGCCACAGCCTGAGCCTGCACCTCCCAACCCACACTCAACAGCTGGCCGAACACTGAGCACATCAGTCACACCATGGCCTTAGGGCTTCATCTCTTCCCAAGCTCAGTTTTCAGGCTTCAGAACCTAGACCTTAAATCCAATCACAGTCCAGGAGTGAAAGTGTTGCAGAAATTAGAACTCCATCTTCCCCATTGCCAGAAAACTTGTGGTTCCCATACTGTGCAACGATCAGTGTAGGAGGCACCAGCATGGTACTTTAGGCCACGCCCTGACTTGAGGGGCTCCTTGGGCACAAAAACACATTGTGAAACTCAGTGTGAGACCTGTCCTCAAGGAAGGCCTCTCAGTGTCTGGACCAAGAGCCCACATATGGGGCTTGCCATGTTCTTAGGTCCCAATGTTAACCAGAGGTCTGGTTGTCCAGTTGCCCCCACCCACGACTCTGCTCTGGAATCCCTCTTTTGGTGGTCCACCTGAGGTAAAAAAAAAAAAAAAAGTAAACAAAAAAAACAGAACGGCCTCCTCCCTTCCCACAGAATGACCCCAAACTTTTAGGATAGGGTCAAATCCCCAGAAAGGGAGCCTCATCGATGGCCCATGAGGACACCCCGACATTCCATGGCAATCGGTGACACATTTCCAGAAAAAAAAAAAAAAAAGCATGAGCAAGCACCTCACATTCGCCCTTTGTTCATATCCCGAAGAGGTCTCCTCACGGTCTATAGATCAGGCCGGCCATACCTACATCCCCCAACCTAAGTGGAGTTTGTGTTTTCAGACTTTTGTCCAAATAGCCCTGGACCACACACGCTCCACACTTGGGTCCCTGGAGACACACCTCAGGACTGTGCTTCCCTTTCAAGGGAATTCTTCCCATTCCATTGGCCACAACCTTGCAAATTAGGAAAAACCTCCAAAGTCACCGAGGCCATCCCAATAGTGTAGGCCGCCCAGGACAAACAGGGGTGATCTCAAACCAGCTGAGCAACTACCTGCACTCAGACAACAGATGTCCCCAGAGAAGAATATTGAACCGGACAGGCCCCAAGGCCCTAATCAGATCCATTGCTTTGGTTTCCAGGCATCTCTCCTCAGAGGCCTCGTTTCCAATACCAGCATATGGTGGTTTCCTGAGGCACCAATAAGAACAAATCTCGTCTCCCCATGGAAAACTTGCTCATTGGAGCTTTGTCATAAACTCTGGTTAGGAGAATCCTTCAGGGCCCTGGTGCCACTGCCCCATACCAAGGTCTCCATGGACTCAAACCAACATTAAGACCATCCTCAGGAAAGTCCATTTCAACTCAGTCCACTCTGTTGCTACCCCAAGCCAGCAGATCAAACGTTTCTTGTTGCTAGGAGACAATTGGAATGTGAGGCTGGCTGCCCAGGCATCCATACTTAGAACCCTGTTCTGGAAAAATACCTTATAAGACGTCCTGGAGCCATCCAACAAATCTTAATTGTCCCACAGAAGGAATCCTTGCGGTTTGGAGCATCTCACAACTCCAATAGTGGGAAAACCCCCATGGCCTCATAATGCCCCCCCTTCCTGAAGGGGCCAACATTGACAGAAACTCAAACCTGAGCCAAAGTCTGAACCTCGACCTGACTTCAGACGCATGAGATCTCAAATCAGCTCTGCAGAGTGTGCCTGCCATGTCCTTGCCCCGAACCCTAAGCCTAGCTTGTGTTCTCAGACTTCCGTCCTCACTCTCCTGGCCCACAAGCCCTCCAGTTTGGGAATTCCGAAGCCACAATGCAGCACTCTGCCTGCCCTCCAGAAGAAAAACTTTGCCCTATGCTGCTAATAAGAAACCCCAAATGATTTTCTAATGCATGCCACTCGATTGTAAAGCAATTATACAGCCCACCCTGTATACTAATGCCCTGTCTGGCACAGCCTGAGACAAGACATCCCAAACGACACCCAGACAGCTGGCCCCAACCTGGACACATAGGACCCGCTATGGCTGTAGGTCGTCATCTCTTCCCAACCTCGGTTTTCAGGCTTCAGAACCTAGACCTTATCTCCAATCACTGCCCAGGGGTGAACGTGATGCAGAAATTAGAATTCCTCCTGCCCCATGGCCAGAAACCTTGTGGTTGGCATGTTGTCCAACGTTCAATGTGGGAAAACCTGCATTGTCCGAAAGGCCACGCCAGTGCTTGAGGGCCGCCTAGGGCACAGACATGCATTGTGACCTGCAGCGTGAGTCCCGTATTAAAGTAACGCCTCTCAGTGGCTGGACCAAGATCCTGCATATGGGGCTTGTCATATCCATAGGCCCCCAGGCTTAACCAGAGGGTGAGTATTCCAGTTGTCAGTACCCACTGCTATGCTCTAGAATCCCTCTACTGGGGGGACACATGAAGCAGAAAACAGGACACTTCCCTTCCCACAGAATGACCCCAAACTCTTGGGGGCTGGACAAACTACCAGAGAGGGAGACTTCTACGACCCATGAGGCAACTCCTACATTAAACGGCCATTGTGGACAAAACATCCAGAGACAAAAGCCTGAGCGACTGCCTCCCTCTCACCCTTCTTTCATATCCAGAGGAGCTCCCCTCATGGACTGTAGATCAGGCCTGCCGTAACCTCGGCCCCAAACCTGAGCTGAGTTAGGGTTTTTGGATGTCTGTCTGCACAGCCATGGCCCACACAGCCTCCAGGCTGGGGTCTCTGGAGCCACACCACAGAACTGTGCCTGCTCTCTCCTAAGAAACTGCCCATTCCATTGGCCACAACTCTACAAAATAGTAGAAACCTCAAGGTCCCCAAGGACATCCCACTACCGCAAGCCGCACTGGACAAATAGGGGCCTTATGACACAAGCTGAGCAACTGCTACCTCCATGCAGACACACAGACAGATATCCGCAGAGACAGAAGATTGAACCAGACAGGCCCCTAGGCCCTATTATGAACTCTTGCTTTGGTGTCCAGGTATCACTCCTCAGAGGCCTGGGTTCGAAGACCAGCATACGGGGCTTTCCTGAGGCACCAGACAGAAGACCTCTCATCTCCACATGGGAAGCTTCCTTGTTGGAGTTGTGTCAAGCCCTTCGGGTTGGAGAATCCTGCAGAGTCCCTTAGCTACTGCCACATTCCAAGGTCTCCATGGCCACCAACCCACATTATGACTCATCCTCAGGAGAGTCCATTTAAACTCAGCCTTCTGGGTAGCTCACCCAAGAGCCCGCAGATTGAGCGTGCCTTGTCTCGACCAGGCAAGGGGAAGGTGAGTTGGCGTTTCTCGGCATCCATGCTTAGGCCCCTGCTCTCGAGTCTTTCTGTATGGGGCATCCTGGAACCATCCAATAGTACTCGACTGTCCTGAAGAAGGAAACTTTGAAGTTTGGAGCAGCTCACAACTCCCAGCGTAGGGAAACCTCCCTGGACTCATGACGCCCCCACCCCCTTCAGGAAGGGGCCGTCATGGACACAAACTCCAGCTTGAGGCAACATCTGATACTCGCCCTGACCTCACCTGCAGGAGATCTCGATTCAGCCTCTGCAGAGTGGGCCTGCCATGCTCTTGGCCCCAATACTCGTGCTAGCTTGTGTTTTCAGACTTCCTTCCTCACAATCCTGGCCACACCCCTCCAGTTTGGCAATTCTGGAGACACAATGCAGCACTCTGCCTGCACTCCAGAAGAAAAATGTTGCCCTATAGAGCTAACCAGAAACGCCAAATGAGTAACAACCTGCATGCCACTCGACCATACCCCAATTATACAGTCTAGCCTGTGCACTAAAGCCCTGTCTGACACAGCCTGAGGGCATACCTCCAGTCCAACACCCAGACAGCTGGCCGTAACACAGAGCATATCACACCCACAATGGCTTTAGGCCATCATCTCTACCCAACCTAGTTTTCACCTTCAGAACCTAGACCTTATCTCCACTCACTGCTCAGGAGTGAACGTGATGCAAGAATCAGAACTTCTCCTTAGCCTTGGCAAGAAACCTAGTGGTTGGCATGTTGTCCAATGTTCATTGTAGGAGAAAGCAGCATGGACTATGAGGCCCCACCTATCCCTGAGGTCCACAATTTGCACAAACACATATTGTGACCTTCAGCGTGAGCCCTATTCTCATGTAAAGCCTCGTAGTGACTGGAACAACAGCCCACATATGGGGCTTGCCAAGCCCCTAGTCCCCCAATCTCAACCAGAGTTCGAGATGTCTAGTCACCCCTACTCAGGGCTCTACTCGGGAATCCCTCTTTGGTGGGACACCTGAGGTTAAAAAAAAAAATACAGAAAGGACTCTTCCCATCCACAGAATGATCCCAACCACTTGGGATCAGGCCAAATCACCAGAGAAAGAATTGTCCTTGGCCCTTGAGGACACCCCGACATTCCAAGGCCACCTTTGACACAAAATCCAGAGACAAAACCCTGAGCAAGCGCCACATACTCGCCCTTTGTTCATAGCCCGGAAAATTCTCACGGTCTGTAGATCGAGCCTTCATACATACATACCCAAACCTAAGCTGAGTTTGTGTTTTCAGACTTCTGTCCCCACAGTCCTGGCCCACACACCAACCAAGCTGGGGCCCCTGGAGCCACACATCCAGACTGTGGCTTCCCTCTCCAGGGGAATTCTGCCATTTCCATTGGCCACAACCCTATAGATTAGGAGAATCCTCCAAACTCCCCCAGGCCATCCGAATTGTGTTGGCTGCCCAGGACACACAGGGATGATCTTTCACAAGTTAGGAAACCTCCTACACTCAGAGCCAGAGACAGATATCCCCATAGAATAAGATTGAACTGGACGGGCACTTAGGCCCTAATTAGATCCATTGCTTTTGATTCCAGTCATCTCTCCTCAGAGGCCTGGTTTCCAATACCAGCATATGGGAAATTTCTTAGGCACTCATCAAAACAATTCTCTTCTCTACATAGGAAACATACTCTTTCGAGCTCCATCAAAACCTCCGGTTATGAACATCCCTCAAGGCCCCGGATCAAGCACCCCATTCCAAGGTCTACATGGACACAAATGCACATTATGACCCATCTTCAACTCACCCATTTCAACACACCCGCCTCGGTTGCTCCCCTAGATCCAGCAGATCGAACTTGCCTTGGCTCTATGAGACACCTGGAATGGGAGGCAGGCTGCCCAGGCATCCATCATTAGAACCCTGCTCTGGATAACTTCCTGATGGGATGTCCTGGAGCCATCCAACAGGTCTCGACTGTCCCACAGAAGGAATCATTGTGGTTTGGAGCATCTCACAATTCCCATCGTGGGAAAACCTCCATGTCCTCGTGACACCCTCCCCTTCATGAAGGGGCCGTCATGGACAGAAACTCCGACCTAAGAAAACGTCAGATCCTAGCTCTGTCTTCAGGTATACGGGATCTCGAATCATCTCTGCAGAGGGTGCCTTCCGTCCCCTCACCCCGAAATCTAAGTCTGGCTTGTGTTCTCAGAATTTTTTCCTCACACTCCTGGCCCACAAGCCTTCCAGTTTGGGAACTCTGGAGCCACTATGTGGCACTGTGTCTTCCCTTCAGAAGAAAAACGTTGCCCTCTGGGGCTACCCAGTAACCACAAATGAGTACCATCCTGCACGAAACTCGACTGCACCCCAATGAGACAGTCTAGCCTGGGCACTTATTCCCTGTCTGCCACAGCCTGAGCCTGCACCTCCCAACCCACACTCAACAGCTGGCCGAACACTGAGCACATCAGTCACACCATGGCCTTAGGGCTTCATCTCTTCCCAAGCTCAGTTTTCAGGCTTCAGAACCTAGACCTTAAATCCAATCACAGTCCAGGAGTGAAAGTGTTGCAGAAATTAGAACTCCATCTTCCCCATTGCCAGAAAACTTGTGGTTCCCATACTGTGCAACGATCAGTGTAGGAGGCACCAGCATGGTACTTTAGGCCACGCCCTGACTTGAGGGGCTCCTTGGGCACAAAAACACATTGTGAAACTCAGTGTGAGACCTGTCCTCAAGGAAGGCCTCTCAGTGTCTGGACCAAGAGCCCACATATGGGGCTTGCCATGTTCTTAGGTCCCAATGTTAACCAGAGGTCTGGTTGTCCAGTTGCCCCCACCCACGACTCTGCTCTGGAATCCCTCTTTTGGTGGTCCACCTGAGGTAAAAAAAAAAAAAAAAAAGTAAACTAAAAAAAGAGAACGGCCTCCTCCCTTCCCACAGAATGACCCCAAACTTTTAGGATAGGGTCAAATCCCCAGAAAGGGAGCCTCATCGATGGCCCATGAGGACACCCCGACATTCCATGGCAATCGGTGACACATTTCCAGAAAAAAAAAAAAAAAAAAGCATGAGCAAGCACCTCACATTCGCCCTTTGTTCATATCCCGAAGAGGTCTCCTCACGGTCTATAGATCGGGCCGGCCATACCTACATCCCCCAACCTAAGTGGAGTTTGTGTTTTCAGACTTTTGTCCAAATAGGCCTGGACCACACACGCTCCACACTTGGGTCCCTGGAGACACACCTCAGGACTGTGCTTCCCTTTCAAGGGAATTCTTCCCATTCCATTGGCCACAACCTTGCAAATTAGGAAAAACCTCCAAAGTCACCGAGGCCATCCCAATAGTGTAGGCCGCCCAGGACAAACAGGGGTGATCTCAAACCAGCTGAGCAACTACCTGCACTCAGACAACAGATGACCCCAGAGAAGAATATTGAACCGGACAGGCCCCAAGGCCCTAATCAGATCCATTGCTTGGTTTTCAGGCATCTCTCCTCAGAGGCCTCGTTTCCAATACCAGCATATGGTGGTTTCCTGAGGCACCAATAAGAACAAATCTCGTCTCCCCATGGAAAACTTGCTCATTGGAGCTTTGTCATAAACTCTGGTTAGGAGAATCCTTCAGGGCCCTGGTGCCACTGCCCCATACCAAGGTCTCCATGGACTCAAACCAACATTAAGACCATCCTCAGGAAAGTCCATTTCAACTCAGTCCACTCTGTTGCTACCCCAAGCCAGCAGATCAAACGTTTCTTGTTGCTAGGAGACAATTGGAATGTGAGGCTGGCTGCCCAGGCATCCATACTTAGAACCCTGTTCTGGAAAAATACCTTATAAGACGTCCTGGAGCCATCCAACAAATCTTAATTGTCCCACAGAAGGAATCCTTGCGGTTTGGAGCATCTCACAACTCCAATAGTGGGAAAACCCCCATGGCCTCATAATGCCCCCCCTTCCTGAAGGGGCCAACATGGACAGAAACTCAAACCTGAGCCAAAGTCTGAACCTCGACCTGACTTCAGACGCATGAGATCTCAAATCAGCTCTGCAGAGTGTGCCTGCCATGTCCTTGCCCCGAACCCTAAGCCTAGCTTGTGTTCTCAGACTTCCGTCCTCACTCTCCTGGCCCACAAGCCCTCCAGTTTGGGAATTCCGAAGCCACAATGCAGCACTCTGCCTGCCCTCCAGAAGAAAAACTTTGCCCTATGCTGCTAATAAGAAACCCCAAAATATTTTCTAATGCATGCCACTCGATTGTAAAGCAATTATACAGCCCACCCTGTATACTAATGCCCTGTCTGGCACAGCCTGAGACAAGACATCCCAAACGACACCCAGACAGCTGGCCCCAACCTGGACACATAGGACCTGCTATGGCTGTAGGTCGTCATCTCTTCCCAACCTCGGTTTTCAGGCTTCAGAACCTAGACCTTATCTCCAATCACTGCCCAGGGGTGAACGTGATGCAGAAATTAGAATTCCTCCTGCCCCATGGCCAGAAACCTTGTGGTTGGCATGTTGTCCAACGTTCAATGTGGGAAAACCTGCATTGTCCGAAAGGCCACGCCAGTGCTTGAGGGCCGCCTAGGGCACAGACATGCATTGTGACCTGCAGCGTGAGTCCCGTATTAAAGTAACGCCTCTCAGTGGCTGGACCAAGATCCTGCATATGGGGCTTGTCATATCCATAGGCCCCCAGGCTTAACCAGAGGGTGAGTATTCCAGTTGTCAGTACCCACTGCTATGCTCTGGAATCCCTTTACTGGGGGGACACATGAAGCAGAAAACAGGACACTTCCCTTCCCACAGAATGACCCCAAACTCTTGGGGTCTGGACAAACTACCGGAGAGGGAGACTTCTACGACCCATGAGGCAACTCCTACATTAAACGGCCATTGTGGACAAAACATCCAGAGACAAAAGCCTGAGCGACTGCCTCCCTCTCACCCTTCTTTCATATCCAGAGGAGCTCCCCTCATGGACTGTAGATCAGGCCTGCTGTAACCTCGGCCCCAAACCTGAGCTGAGTTAGGGTTTTTGGATGTCTGTCTGCACAGCCATGGACCACACAGCCTCCAGGCTGGTGTCTCTGGAGCCACACCACAGAACTGTGCCTGCTCTCTCCTAAGAAACTGCCCATTCCATTGGCCACAACTCTACAAAATAGTAGAAACCTCAAGGTCCCCAAGGACATCCCACTACCGCAAGCCTCACTGGACAAATAGGGGCATTATGACACAAGCTGAGCAACTACTACCTCCATGCAGACACACAGACAGATATCCGCAGAGACAGAAGATTGAACCAGACAGGCCCCTAGGCCCTATTATGAACTCTTGCTTTGGTGTCCAGGTATCACTCCTCAGAGGCCTGGGTTCGAAGACCAGCATACGGGGCTTTCCTGAGGCACCAGACAGAAGACCTCTCATCTCCACATGGGAAGCTTCCTTGTTGGAGTTGTGTCAAGCCCTTCGGGTTGGAGAATCCTGCAGAGTCCCTTAGCTACTGCCACATTCCAAGGTCTCCATGGCCACCAACCCACATTATGACTCATCCTCAGGAGAGTCCATTTAAACTCAGCCTTCTCGGTAGCTCGCCCAAGAGCCCGCAGATTGAGCGTGCCTTGTCTCGACCAGGCAATGGGAAGGTGAGTTGGCGTTTCTCGGCATCCATGCTTAGGCCCCTGCTCTCGAGTCTTTCTGTATGGGGCATCCTGGAACCATCCAATAGTACTCGACTGTCCTGAAGAAGGAAACTTTGAAGTTTGGAGCAGCTCACAACTCCCAGCGTAGGGAAACCTTCCTGGCCTCATGACGCCCCCACCCCCTTCAGGAAGGGGCCGTCATGGACACAAACTCCAGCTTGAGGCAACATCTGATACTCGCCCTGACCTCACCTGCAGGAGATCTCGATTCAGCCTCTGCAGAGTGGGCCTGCCATGCTCTTGGCCCCAATACTCGTGCTAGCTTGTGTTTTCAGACTTCCTTCCTCACAATCCTGGCCACACCCCTCCAGTTTGGCAATTCTGGAGACACAATGCAGCACTCTGCCTGCACTCCAGAAGAAAAATGTTGCCCTATAGGGCTAACCAGAAACGCCAAATGAGTAACAACCTGCATGCCACTCGACCATACCCCAATTATACAGTCTAGCCTTTGCACTAAAGCCCTGTCTGACACAGCCTGAGGGCATACCTCCAGTCCAACACCCAGACAGCTGGCCGTAACACAGAGCATATCACACCCACAATGGCTTTAGGCCATCATCTCTACCCAACCTAGTTTTCACCTTCAGAACCTAGACCTTATCTCCACTCACTGCTCAGGAGTGAACGTGATGCAAGAATCAGAAATTCTCCTTCGCCTTGGCAAGAAACCTAGTGGTTGGCATGTTGTCCAATGATCATTGTAGGAGAAAGCAGCATGGACTATGAGGCCCCACCTATCCCTGAGGTCCACAATTTGCACAAACACATATTGTGACCTTCAGCGTGAGCCCTATTCTCATGTAAAGCCTCTTAGTGACTGGAACAACAGCCCACATATGGGGCTTGCCAAGCCCCTAGTCCCCCAATCTCAACCAGAGTTCGAGATGTCTAGTCACCCCTACTCAGGGCTCTACTCGGGAATCCCTCTTTGGTGGGACACCTGAGGTTAAAAAAAAAAAATACAGAAAGGACTCTTCCCATCCACAGAATGATCCCAACCACTTGGGATCAGGCCAAATCACCAGAGAAAGAATTGTCCTTGGCCCTTGAGGACACCCCGACATTCCACGGCCACCATTGACACAAAATCCAGAGACAAAACCCTGAGCAAGCGCCACATACTCGCCCTTCGTTCATAGCCCGGAAAATTCTCACGGTCTGTAGATCGAGCCTTCATACATACATCCCCAAACCTAAGCTGAGTTTGTGTTTTCAGACTTCTGTCCCCACAGTCCTGGCCCACACACCAACCAAGCTGGGGCCCCTGGAGCCACACATCCAGACTGTGGCTTCCCTCTCCAGGGGAATTCTGCCATTTCCATTGGCCACAACCCTATAGATTAGGAGAATCCTCCAAACTCCCCCAGGCCATCCGAATTGTGTTGGCTGCCCAGGACACACAGGGATGATCTTTCACAAGTTAGGAAACCACCTCCACTCAGAGCCAGAGACAGATATCCCCATAGAATAAGATTGAACTGGACGGGCACTTAGGCCCTAATTAGATCCATTGCTTTTGATTCCAGTCATCTCTCCTCAGAGGCCTGGTTTCCAATACCAGCATATGGGAAATTTCTTAGGCACTCATCAAAACAATTCTCTTCTCTACATAGGAAACATACTCTTTCGAGCTCCATCAAAACCTCCGGTTATGAACATCCCTCAAGGCCCCGGATCAAGCACCCCATTCCAAGGTCTAAATGGACATAAATGCACATTATGACCCATCCTCAACTCACCCATTTCAACACACCCGCCTCGGTTGCTCCCCTAGATCCAGCAGATCGAACTTGCCTTGGCTCTATAAGACACCTGGAATGGGAGGCAGGCTGCCCAGGCATCCATCATTAGAACCCTGCTCTGGATAACTTCCTGATTGGATGTCCTGGAGCCATCCAACAGGTCTCGACTGTCCCACAGAAGGAATCATTGTGGTTTGGAGCATCTCACAATTCCCATCGTGGGAAAACCTCCATGTCCTCGTGACACCCTCCCCTTCATGAAGGGGCCGTCATGGACAGAAACTCCGACCTAAGAAAACGTCAGATCCTAGCTCTGTCTTCAAGTATACGGGATCTCGAATCATCTCTGCAGAGGGTGCCTTCCGTCCCCTCACCCCGAAATCTAAGTCTGGCTTGTATTCTCAGAATTTTTTCCTCACACTCCTGGCCCACAAGCCTTCCAGTTTGGGAACTCTGGAGCCACTATGTGGCACTGTGTCTTCCCTCCAGAAGAAAAACGTTGCCCTCTGGGGCTACCCAGTAACCACAAATGAGTACCATCCTGCACGAAACTCGACTGCACCCCAATGAGACAGTCTAGCCTGGGCACTTATTCCCTGTCTGCCACAGCCTGAGCCTGCACCTCCCAACCCACACTCAACAGCTGGCCGAACACTGAGCACATCAGTCACACCATGGCCTTAGGGCTTCATCTCTTCCCAAGCTCAGTTTTCAGGCTTCAGAACCTAGACCTTAAATCCAATCACAGTCCAGGAGTGAAAGTGTTGCAGAAATTAGAACTCCATCTTCCCCATTGCCAGAAAACTTGTGGTTCCCATACTGTGCAACGATCAGTGTAGGAGGCACCAGCATGGTACTTTAGGCCACGCCCTGACTTGAGGGGCTCCTTGGGCACAAAAACACATTGTGAAACTCAGTGTGAGACCTGTCCTCAAGGAAGGCCTCTCAGTGTCTGGACCAAGAGCCCACATATGGGGCTTGCCATGTTCTTAGGTCCCAATGTTAACCAGAGGTCTGGTTGTCCAGTTGCCCCCACCCACGACTCTGCTCTGGAATCCCTCTTTTGGTGGTCCACCTGAGGTAAAAAAAAAAAAAAAAAAAAAAAAAGTAAACTAAAAAAAGAGAACAGCCTCCTCCCTTCCCACAGAATGACCCCAAACTTTTAGGATAGGGTCAAATCCCCAGAAAGGGAGCCTCATCGATGGCCCATGAGGACACCCGGACATTCCATGGCAAACGGTGACACATTTCCAGAAAAAAAAAAAAAAAAAGCATGAGCAAGCACCTCACATTCGCCCTTTGTTCATATCCCGAAGAGGTCTCCTCACGGTCTATAGATCTGGCCGGCCATACCTACATCTCCCAACCTAAGTGGAGTTTGTGCTTTCAGACTTTTGTCCAAATAGCCCTGGACCACACACGCTCCACACTTGGGTCCCTGGAGACACACCTCAGGACTGTGCTTCCCTTTCAAGGGAATTCTTCCCATTCCATTGGCCACAACCTTGCAAATTAGGAAAAACCTCCAAAGTTACCGAGGCCATCCCAATAGTGTAGGCCGCCCAGGACAAACAGGGGTGATCTCAAACCAGCTGAGCAACTACCTGCACTCAGACAACAGATGTCCCCAGAGAAGAATATTGAACCGGACAGGCCCCAAGGCCCTAATCAGATCCATTGCTTTGGTTTCCAGGCATCTCTCCTCAGAGGCCTCGTTTCCAATACCAGCATATGGTGGTTTCCTGAGGCACCAATAAGAACAAATCTCGTCTCCCCATGGAAAACTTGCTCATTGGAGCTTTGTCATAAACTCTGGTTAGGAGAATCCTTCAGGGCCCTGGTGCCACTGCCCCATACCAAGGTCTCCATGGACTCAAACCAACATTAAGACCATCCTCAGGAAAGTCCATTTCAACTCAGTCCACTCTGTTGCTACCCCAAGCCAGCAGATCAAACGTTTCTTGTTGCTAGGAGACAATTGGAATGTGAGGCTGGCTGCCCAGGCATCCATACTTAGAACCCTGTTCTGGAAAAATACCTTATAGGACGTCCTGGAGCCATCCAACAAATCTTAATTGTCCCACAGAAGGAATCCTTGCGGTTTGGAGCATCTCACAACTCCAATAGTGGGAAAACCCCCATGGCCTCATAATGCCCCCCCTTCCTGAAGGGGCCAACATGGACAGAAACTCAAACCTGAGCCAAAGTCTGAACCTCGACCTGACTTCAGACGCATGAGATCTCAAATCAGCTCTGCAGAGTGTGCCTGCCATGTCCTTGCCCCGAACCCTAAGCCTAGCTTGTGTTCTCAGACTTCCGTCCTCACTCTCCTGGCCCACAAGCCCTCCAGTTTGGGAATTCCGAAGCCACAATGCAGCACTCTGCCTGCCCTCCAGAAGAAAAACTTTGCCCTATGCTGCTAATAAGAAACCCCAAATGATTTTCTAATGCATGCCACTCGATTGTAAAGCAATTATACAGCCCACCCTGTATACTAATGCCCTGTCTGGCACAGCCTGAGAGAAGACATCCCAAACGACACCCAAACAGCTGGCCCCAACCTGGACACATAGGACCCGCTATGGCTGTAGGTCGTCATCTCTTCCCAACCTCGGTTTTCAGGCTTCAGAACCTAGACCTTATCTCCAATCACTGCCCAGGGGTGAACGTGATGCAGAAATTAGAATTCCTCCTGCCCCATGGCCAGAAACCTTGTGGTTGGCATGTTGTCCAACGTTCAATGTGGGAAAACCTGCATTGTCCGAAAGGCCACGCCAGTGCTTGAGGGCCGCCTAGGGCACAGACATGCATTGTGAACTGCACCGTGAATCCCATATTAAAGTAACGCCTCTCAGTGGCTGGACCAAGATCCTGCATATGGGGCTTGTCATATCCATAGGCCCCCAGGCTTAACCAGAGGCCGAGTATTCCAGTTGTCAGTACCCACTGCTATGCTCTAGAATCCCTGTACTGGGGGGACACATGAAGCAGAAAACAGGACACTTCCCTTCCCACAGAATGACCCGAAACTCTTGGGGGCTGGACAAACTATCAGAGAGGGAGACTTCTACGACCCATGAGGCAACTCCTACATTAAACGGCCATTGTGGACAAAACATCCAGAGACAAAAGCCTGAGCGACTGCCTCCCTCTCACCCTTCTTTCATATCCAGAGGAGCTCCCCTCATGGACTGTAGATCAGGCCTGCCGTAACCTCGGCCCCAAACCTGAGCTGAGTTAGGGTTTTTGGATGTCTGTCTGCACAGCCATGGCCCACACAGCCTCCAGGCTGGGGTCTCTGGAGCCACACCACAGAACTGTGCCTGCTCTCTCCTAAGAAACTGCCCATTCCATTGGCCACAACTCTACAAAATAGTAGAAACTTCAAGGTCCCCAAGGACATCCCACTACCGCAAGCCGCACTGGACAAATAGGGGCATTATGACACAAGCTGAGCAACTACTACCTCCATGCAGACACACAGACAGATATCCGCAGAGATAGAAGATTGAACCAGACAGGCCCCTAGGCCCTATTATGAACTCTTGCTTTGGTGTCCAGGTATCACTCCTCAGAGGCCTGGGTTCGAAGACCAGCATACGGGGCTTTCCTGAGGCACCAGACAGAAGACCTCTCATCTCCACATGGGAAGCTTCCTTGTTGGAGTTGTGTCAAGCCCTTCGGGTTGGAGAATCCTGCAGAGTACCTTAGCTACTGCCACATTCCAAGGCCTCCATGGCCACCAACCCACATTATGACTCATCCTCAGGAGAGTCCATTTAAACTCAGCCTTCTGGGTAGCTCACCCAAGAGCCCGCAGATTGAGCGTGCCTTGTCTCGACCAGGCAATGGGAAGGTGAGTTGGCGTTTCTCGGCATCCATGCTTAGGCCCCTGCTCTCGAGTCTCTCTGTATGGGGCATCCTGGAACCATCCAATAGTACTCGACTGTCCTGAAGAAGGAAACTTTGAAGTTTGGAGCAGCTCACAACTCCCAGAGTAGGGAAACCTCCCTGGCCTCATGACGCCCCCACCCCCTTCAGGAAGGGGCCGTCATGGACACAAACTCCAGCTTGAGGCAACATCTGATACTCGCCCTGACCTCACCTGCAGGAGATCTCGATTCAGCCTCTGCAGAGTGGGCCTGCCATGCTCTTGGCCCCAATACTCGTGCTAGCTTGTGTTTTCAGACTTCCTTCCTCACAATCCTGGCCACACCCCTCCAGTTTGGCAATTCTGGAGACACAATGCAGCACTCTGCCTGCACTCCAGAAGAAAAATGTTGCCCTATAGGGCTAACCAGAAACGCCAAATGAGTAACAACCTGCATGCCACTCGACCATACCCCAATTATACAGTCTAGCCTTTGCACTAAAGCCCTGTCTGACACAGCCTGAGGGCATACCTCCAGTCCAACACCCAGACAGCTGGCCGTAACACAGAGCATATCACACCCACAATGGCTTTAGGCCATCATCTCTACCCAACCTAGTTTTCACCTTCAGAACCTAGACCTTATCTCCACTCACTGCTCAGGAGTGAACGTGATGCAAGAATCAGAAATTCTCCTTCGCCTTGGCAAGAAACCTAGTGGTTGGCATGTTGTCCAATGTTCATTGTAGGAGAAAGCAGCATGGACTATGAGGCCCCACCTATCCCTGAGGTCCACAATTTGCACAAACACATATTGTGACCCTCAGCGTGAGCCCTATTCTCATGTAAAGCCTCTTAGTGACTGGAACAACAGCCCACATATGGGGCTTGCCAAGCCCCTAGTCCCCCAATCTCAACCAGAGTTCGAGATGTCTAGTCACCCCTACTCAGGGGTCTACTCGGGAATCCCTCTTTGGTGGGACACCTGAGGTTAAAAAAAAAAAATACAGAAAGGACTCTTCCCATCCACAGAATGATCCCAACCACTTGGGATCAGGCCAAATCACCAGAGAAAGAATTGTCCTTGGCCCTTGAGGACACCCCGACATTCCACGGCCACCATTGACACAAAATCCAGAGACAAAACCCTGAGCAAGCGCCACATACTCGCCCTTCGTTCATAGCCCGGAAAATTCTCACGGTCTGTAGATCGAGCCTTCATACATACATCCCCAAACCTAAGCTGAGTTTGTGTTTTCAGACTTCTGTCCCCACAGTCCTGGCCCACACACCAACCAAGCTGGGGCCCCTGGAGCCACACATCCAGACTGTGGCTTCCCTCTCCAGGGGAATTCTGCCATTTCCATTGGCCACAACCCTATAGATTAGGAGAATCCTCCAAACTCCCCCAGGCCATCCGAATTGTGTTGGCTGCCCAGGACACACAGGGATGATCTTTCACAAGTTAGGAAACCACCTCCACTCAGAGCCAGAGACAGATATCCCCATAGAATAAGATTGAACTGGAAGGGCACTTAGGCCCTAATTAGATCCATTGCTTTTGATTCCAGTCATCTCTCCTCAGAGGCCTGGTTTCCAATACCAGCATATGGGAAATTTCTTAGGCACTCATCAAAACAATTCTCTTCTCTACATAGGAAACATACTCTTTCGAGCTCCATCAAAACCTCCGGTTATGAACATCCCTCAAGGCCCCGGATCAAGCACCCCATTCCAAGGTCTACATGGACACAAATGCACATTATGACCCATCCTCAACTCACCCATTTCAACACACCCGCCTCGGTTGCTCCCCTAGATCCAGCAGATCGAACTTGCCTTGGCTCTATGAGACACCTGGAATGGGAGGCAGGCTGCCCAGGCATCCATCATTAGAACCCTGCTCTGGATAACTTCCTGATGGGATGTCCTGGAGCCATCCAACAGGTCTCGACTGTCCCACAGAAGGAATCATTGTGGTTTGGAGCATCTCACAATTCCCATCGTGGGAAAACCTCCATGTCCTCGTGACACCCTCCCCTTCATGAAGGGGCCGTCATGGACAGAAACTCCGACCTAAGAAAACGTCAGATCCTAGCTCTGTCTTCAAGTATACGGGATCTCGAATCATCTCTGCAGAGGGTGCCTTCCGTCCCCTCACCCCGAAATCTAAGTCTGGCTTGTGTTCTCAGAATTTTTTCCTCACGCTCCTGGCCCACAAGCCTTCCAGTTTGGGAATTCTGGAGCCACTATGTGGCACTGTGTCTTCCCTCCAGAAGAAAAACGTTGCCCTCTGGGGCTACCCAGTAACCACAAATGAGTACCATCCTGCACGAAACTCGACTGCACCCCAATGAGACAGTCTAGCCTGGGCACTAATTCCCTGTCTGCCACAGCCTGAGCCTGCACCTCCCAACCCACACTCAACAGCTGGCCGAACACTGAGCACATCAGACACACCATGGCCTTAGGGCTTCATCTCTTCCCAAGCTCAGTTTTCAGGCTTCAGAACCTAGACCTTAAATCCAATCACAGTCCAGGAGTGAAAGTGTTGCAGAAATTAGAACTCCATCTTCCCCATTGCCAGAAAACTTGTGGTTCCCATACTGTGCAACGTTCAGTGTAGGAGAAACCAGCATGGTACATTAGGCCACGCCCTGACTTGAGGGGCTCCTTGGGCACAAAAACACATTGTGAAACTCAGTGTGAGACCTGTCCTCAAGGAAGGCCTCTCAGTGTCTGGATCAAGAGCCCACATAAGGGCCTTGCCATGTTCTTAGGTCCCAATGTTAACCAGAGTTCTGGTTGTGCAGTTGCCCCCACCCACGACTCTGCTCTGGAATCCCTCTTTTGGTGGTCCACCTGAGGTAAAAAAACAAAAAAAAAATAACAAAAAAAAAAATAAACAAAAATACAAGAAAGGCCTCCTCCCTTCCCACAGAATGACCCCAAACTTTTAGGATAGGGTCAAATCCCCAGAAAGGGAACCTCATCGATGGCCCATGAGGACACCCCGACATTCCATGGCAATTGGTGACACATTTCCAGAAAAAAAAAAAAAAAAGCATGAGCATGCACATCACATTCGCCCTTTGTTCATATCCCGAAGAGGTCTCCTCACGGTCTATACATCGGGCCGGCCATACCTACATCCCCCAAACTAAGAGGAGTTTGTGTTATCAGACTTTTGTCCAAATAGCCCTGGACCACACACGCTCCACACTGGGGTCCCTGGAGCCACACCTCAGGACTGTGCTTCCCTTTCAAGGGAATTCTTCCCATTCTATTGGCCACAACCTTGCAAATTAGGAAAAACCTCCAAAGTCACCGAGGCCATCCCAATAGTGTAGGCTGCCCAGGACAAACAGGGGTGATCTCAAACCAGCTGAGCAACTACCTCCACTCAGACAACAGATGTCCCCAGAGAAGAATATTGAACCGGACAGGCCCCTTGGCCCTAATCAGATCCATTGCTTTGGTTTCCAGGCATCTCTCCTCAGAGGCCTCGTTTCCAATACCAGCATATGGTGGTGTCTTCAGACACCAATAAGAACAAATCTCGTCTCCCCATGGAAAACTTGCTCATTGGAGCTTTGTCATAACCTCTGGTTATGAGAATCCTTCAGGGCCCTGGAGCCACTGCCCCATACCAAGGTCTCCATGGACTCAAACCAACATTAAGACCATCCTCAGGAAAGTCCATTTCAACTCAGCCCCCTCTGTTGCTACCCCAAGCCAGCAGATCAAACGTTTCTTGTTGCTAGGAGACAATTGGAATGTGAGGCTGGCTGCCCAGGCATCCATACTTAGAACCCTGTTCTGGAAAAATACCTTATAAGACGTCCTGGAGCCATCCAACAAATCTTAATTGTCCCACAGAAGGAATCCTTGCGGTTTGGAGCATCTCACAACTCCAATAGTGGGAAAACCCCCATGGCCTCATAATGCCCCCCCTTCCTAATGGGGCCAACATGGACAGAAACTCAAACCTGAGCCAAAGTCTGAACCTCGACCTGACTTCAGACGCATGAGATCTCAATTCAGCTCTGCAGAGTGTGCCTGCCATGTCCTTGCCCCGAAACCTAAGCCTAGCTTGTGTTCTCAGACTTCCGTCCTCACTCTCCTGGCCCACAAGCCCTCCAGTTTGGGAATTCCGAAGCCACAATACAGCACTCTGCCTGCCCTCCAGAAGAAAAACTTTGCCCTATGCTGCTAATAAGAAACCCCAAATGATTTTCTAATGCATGCCACTCGATTGTAAAGCAATTATACAGCCCACTCTGTATACTAATGCCCTGTCTGGCACAACCTGAGACTAGACATTCCAAACGACACCCAGACAGCTGGCCCCAACCTGGACACTTAGGACCCGCTATGGCTGTAGGTCGTCATCTCTTCCCAACCTCGGTTTTCAGGCTTCAGAACCTAGACCTTATCTCCAATCACTGCCCAGGGGTGAACGTGATGCAGAAATTAGAATTCCTCCTTCCCCATGGCCAGAAACCTTGTGGTTGGCATGTTGTCCAACGTTCAATGTGGGAAAACCTGCATTGTCCGAAAGGCCACGCCAGTGCTTGAGGGCCGCCTAGGGCACAGACATGCATTGTGACCTGCAGCGTGAGTCCCGTATTAAAGTAACGCCTCTCAGTGGCTGGACCAAGATCCTGCATATGGGGCTTGTCATATCCATAGGCCCCCAGGCTTAACCAGAGGGCGAGTATTCCAGTTGTCAGTACCCACTGCTATGCTCTAGAATCCCTGTACTGGGGGGACACATGAAGCAGAAAACAGGACACTTCCCTTCCCACAGAATGACCCGAAACTCTTGGGGGCTGGACAAACTACCAGAGAGGGAGACTTCTACGACCCATGAGGCAACTCCTACATTAAACGGCCATTGTGGACCAAACATCCAGAGACAAAAGCCTGAGCGACTGCCTCCCTCTCACCCTTCTTTCATATGCAGAGGAGCTCCCCTCATGGACTGTAGATCAGGCCTGCCATAACCTCGGCCCCAAACCTGAGCTGAGTTAGGGTTTTTGGATGTCTGTCTGCACAGCCATGGCCCACACAGCCTCCAGGCTGGGGTCTCTGGAGCCACACCACAGAACTGTGCCTGCTCTCTCCTAAGAAACTGCCCATTCCATTGGCCACAACTCTACAAAATAGTAGAAACCTCAAGGTCCCCAAGGACATCCCACTACCGCAAGCCGCACTGGACAAATAGGGGCATTATGACACAAGCTGAGCAACTACTACCTCCATGCAGACACACAGACAGATATCCGCAGAGACAGAAGATTGAACCAGACAGGCCCCTAGGCCCTATTATGAACTCTTGCTTTGGTGTCCAGGTATCACTCCTCAGAGGCCAGGGTTCGAAGACCAGCATACGGGGCTTTCCTGAGGCACCAGACAGAAGACCTCTCATCTCCACATGGGAAGCTTCCTTGTTGGAGTTGTGTCAAGCCCTTCGGGTTGGAGAATCCTGCAGAGTCCCTTAGCTACTGCCACATTCCAAGGTCTCCATGGCCACCAACCCACATTATGACTCATCCTCAGGAGAGTCCATTTAAACTCAGCCTTCTGGGTAGCTCACCAAAGAGCCCGCAGATTGAGCGTGCCTTGTCTCGACCAGGCAATGGGAAGGTGAGTTGGCGTTTCTCGGCATCCATGCTTAGGCCCCTGCTCTCGAGTCTTTCTGTAAGGGGCATTTTGGAACCATCCAATAGTACTCGACTGTCCTGAAGAAGGAAACTTTGAAGTTTGGAGCAGCTCACAACTCCCAGCGTAGGGAAACCTCCCTGGCCTCATGACGCCCCCACCCCCTTCAGGAAGGGGCCGTCATGGACACAAACTCCAGCTTGAGGCAACATCTGATACTCGCCCTGACCTCACCTGCAGGAGATCTCGATTCAGCCTCTGCAGAGTGGGCCTGCCATGCTCTTGGCCCCAAAACTCGTGCTAGCATGTGTTTTCAGTCTTCCTTCCTCACAATCCTGGCCACACCCCTCCAGTTTGGCAATTCTGGAGACACAATGCAGCACTCTGCCTGCCCTCCAGAAGAAAAATGTTGCCCTATAGGGCTAACCAGAAACGTCAAATGAGTAACAACCTGCATGCCACTCGACCATACCCCAATTATACAGTCTAGCCTGTGCACTAAAGCCCTGTCTGACACAGCCTGAGGGCAGACCTCCAGTCCAACACCCAAACAGCTGGCCGTACACAGAGCATAGCACACCCACAATGGCTTTAGGCCATCATCTCTACCCAACCTCAGTTTTCACCTTCAGAACCTAGACCTTATCTCCACTCACTGCTCAGGAGTGAACGTGATGCAAGAATCAGAACTTCTCCTTCGCCTTGGCAAGAAACCTAGTGGTTGGCATGTTGTCCAATGTTCATTGTAGGACAAAGCAGCATGGACTATGAGGCCCCACCTATCCCTGAGGGCCACAATTTGCACAAACACACATTGAGACCCTCAGCGTGAGCCCTATCCTCATGTAAAGCCTCTTAGTGACTGGAACAACAGACCACATATGGGGCTTGCCAAGCCCCAGACCCCAATATCAACAAGAGTTCGAGATGTCTAGTCACCCCTACTCAGGGCTCTACTCGGGAATCCCTCCTTGGTGGGACACTTGAGGTAAAATATATATATATATATATATACAGAAAGAACTCTTCCAATCCACAGAATGATCCCAACCACTTGGGATCAGGCCATATCACCAGAGAAAAAATTGTCCATGGCCCTTGAGGACATCCCGAAATTCCACGGCCACCGTTGACACAAAATTCAGAGACAAAAGCCTGAGCAAGCGCCACATACTCGCCCTTTGTTCATAGCCCGGAAAATTCTCACGGTCTGTTGATCGAGCCTTCATACATACATACCCAAACCTAAGCTGAGTTTGTGTTTTCAGAATTCTGTCCCCACAGGCATGGCCCACACACCATCCAAGCTGGGGCCCCTGGAGCCACACTTCAGGATTGTGGCTTCCCTCTCCAGGGGAATTCTGCCATTTCCATTGGCCACAACCCTATAGATTAGGAGAATCCTCCAAACTCGCCCAGGCCATCCGAATTGTGTTGGCTGCCCAGGACACACAGGGATGATCTTTCACAAGTTAGGAAACCACCTCCACTCAGACCCAGAGACAGATATCCCCATAGAATAAGATTGAACTGGATGGGCACTGAGGCCCTAATCAGATCCATTGATTTTGATTCCAGTCATATCTCCTCAGAGGCCTAGTTTCCAATACCAGCATATGGGAGAATCCTTAGACACTCATCAAAACAATTCTCTTCTCTACATAGGAAATATACTCTTTAGAGCTCCATCAAAACCTCCGGTTATGAACATCCCTCAAGGCCCCGGATCAAGCACCCCATTCCAAGGTCTACATGGACAAAAATGCACATTATGACCCATCCTCAACTCACCCATTTCAAAACACCCGCCTCGGTTGCTCCTCTAGATCCAGCAGATCGAACTTGCCTTGGCTCTATGAGACACCTGGAATGGGAGGCAGGTTGCCCAGGCATCCATCCTTAGAACCCTGCTCTGGATAACTTCCTTATGGGATGTCCTGGAGCCATCCAACATGTCTCGACTGTCCCACAGAAGGAATCATTGTGGTTTGGAGCATCTCACAATTCCCATCGTGGGAAAACCTCCATGTCCTCGTGACACCCTCCCCTTCATGAATGGGCCGTCATGGACAGAAACTCCGACCTAAGAAAACGTCTGATCCTAGCTCTGTGTTCAAATATACGGGATCTCGAATCTTCTCTGCAGAGGGTGCCTGCCGTCCCCTCACCCCGAAATCTAAGTCTGGCTTGTGTTCTCAGAATTTTTCCTCACACTCCTGGCCCACAAGCCTTCCAGTTTGGGAATTTTGGAGTCACTATGTGGCACTGTGTCTTCCCTCCAGAAGAAAAACGTTGCCCTCTGGGGCTACCCAGTGACCACAAATGAGTACCATCCTGCACGAAACTCGACTGCACCCCAATGATGCAGTCTAGCCTGGGCACTAATTCCCTGTCTGCCACAGCCTGAGCCTGCACCTCCCAACCTACAGTCAACAGCTGGCCGAACACTGAGCACATCAGACACACCATGGCCTTAGGGCTTCATCATTCCCAACCTCAGTTTTCAGGCTTCAGAACCTAGACCTTAAATCCAATCACAGTTCAGGAGTGAAAGTGTTGCAGAAATTAGAACTCCATCTTCCCCATTGCCAGAAAACTTGTGGTTCCCATACTGTGCAACGTTCAGTGTAGGAGAAACCAGCATGGTACATTAGGCCACGCCCTGACTTGAGGGGCTCCTTGGGCACAAAAACTCATTGTGAAACTCAGTGTGAGACCTGTCCTCAAGGAAGGCCTCTCAGTGTCTGGACCAAGAGCCCACATAAGGGCCTTGCCATGTTCTTAGGTCCCAATGTTAACCAGAGGTCTGGTTGTCCAGTTGCCCCCACCCACGACTCTGCTCTGGAATCCCTCTTTTGGTGGTCCACCTGAGGTTAAAAAAAAAAAAAAAAAAAAAAAAAAAAACAGAAAGGCCTCCTTCCTTCCCACAGAATGACCCCAATCTCTTGGGATCGGGTCAAATCCCCAGAAAGGAAGCCTCATCGATGGCCCATGAGGACACCCCGACATTCCATGGCAATCGGTGACACATTTCCAGAAAAAAAAAAAAAAGCATGAGCATGCACATCACATTCGCCCTTTGTTCATATCTTGAAGAGGTCTCCTCACGGTCTATAGATCGGGCTGGCCATACCTAAATCCCACAACCTAAGTGGAGTTTGTGTTTTCAGACTTTTGTCCAAATAGCCCTGGACCACACACGCTCCACACTTGGGTCCCTGGAGCTACACCTCAGGACTGTGCATCCCTTTCAAGGGAATTCTTCCCATTCCATTGGCCACAACCTTGCAAATTAGGAAAAACCTCCAAAGTCACCAAGGCCATCCCAATAGTGTAGGCCGCCCATGACAAACAGGGGTGATCTCAAACCAGCTGAGCAACTACCTCCACTCAGACAACAGATGTCCCCAGAGAAGAATATTGAACCGGACAGGCCCCTAGGCCCTAATCAGATCCATTGCTTTGGTTTCCCGGCATCTCTCCTCAGAGGCCTCGTTTCCAATACCAGCATATGGTGGTTTCCTGAGGCACCAATAAGAACAAATCTCGTCTCCCCATGGAAACTTGCTCATTGGAGCTTTGTCATAACCTCTGGTTAGGAGAATCCTTCAGGGCCCTGGTGCCACTGCCCCATACAAAGGTCTCCATGGACTCAAACCAACATTAAGACCATCCTCAGGAAAGTCCATTTCAACTCAGCCCCCTCTGTTGCTACCCCAAGCCAGCAGATCAAACGTTTCTTGTTGCTAGGAGACAATTGGAATGTGAGGCTGGCTGCCCAGGCATCCATACTTAGAACCCTGTTCTGGAAAAATACCTTATAAGACGTCCTGGAGCCATCCAACAAATCTTAATTGTCCCACAGAAGGAATCCTTGCGGTTTGGAGCATCTCACAACTCCAATAGTGGGAAAACCCCCATGGCCTCATAATGCCCCCCCTTCCTGAAGGGGCCAACATGGACAGAAACTCAAACCTGAGCCAAAGTCTGAACCTCGACCTGACTTCAGACACATGAGATCTCAATTCATCTCTGCAGAGTGTGCCTGCCATGTCCTTGCCCCGAAACCTAAGCCTAGCTTGTGTTCTCAGACTTCCGTCCTCACTCTCCTGGCCCACAAGCCCTCCAGATTGGGAATTCCGAAGCCACAATGCCGCACTCTGCCTGCCCTCCAGAAGAAAAACTTTGCCCTATGCTGCTAATAAGAATCCCCAAATGATTTTCTAATGCATGCCACTCGATTGTAAAGCAATTATACAGCCCACCCTGTATACTAATGCCCTGTCTGGCACAGCCTGAGACAAGACATCCCAAACGACACCCAGACAGCTGGCCCCAACCTGGACACATAGGACCCGCTATGGCTGTAGGTCGTCATCTCTTCCCAACCTCGGTTTTCAGGCTTCAGAACCTAGACCTTATCTCCAATCACTGCCCAGGGGTGAACGTGATGCAGAAATTAGAATTCCTCCTTCCCCATGGCCAGAAACCTTGTGGTTGGCATGTTGTCCAACGTTCAATGTGGGAAAACCTGCATTGTCCGAAAGGCCACGCCAGTGCTTGAGGGCCGCCTAGGGCACAGACATGCATTGTGACCTGCAGCGTGAGTCCCGTATTAAAGTAACGCCTCTCAGTGGCTGGACCAAGATCCTGCATATGGGGCTTGTCATATCCATAGGCCCCCAGGCTTAACCCGAGGGCGAGTATTCCAGTTGTCAGTACCCACTGCTATGCTCTAGAACCCCTCTACTGGGGGGACACATGAAGCAGAAAACAGGACACTTCCCTTCCCACAGAATGACCCCAAACTCTTGGGGGCTGGACAAACTACCAGAGAGGGAGACTTCTACGACCCATGAGGCAACTCCTACATTAAACGGCCATTGTGGACAAAACATCCAGAGACAAAAGCCTGAGCGACTGCCTCCCTCTCACCCTTCTTTCATATCCAGAGGAGCTCCCCTCATGGACTGTAGATCAGGCCTGCCGTAACCTCGGCCCCAAACCTGAGCTGAGTTAGGGTTTTTGGATGTCTGTCTGCACAGCCATGGCCCACACAGCCTCCAGGCTGAGGTCTCTGGAGCCACACCACAGAACTGTGCCTGCTCTCTCCTAAGAAACTGCCCATTCCATTGGCCACAACTCTACAAAATAGTAGAAACCTCAAGGTCCCCAAGGACATCCCACTACCGCAAGCCGCACTGGAAAAATAGGGGCATTATGACACAAGCTGAGCAACTACTACCTCCATGCAGACACACAGACAGATATCCGCAGAGACAGAAGATTGAACAAGACAGGCCCCTAGGCCCTATTATGAACTCTTGCTTTGGTGTCCAGGTATCACTCCTCAGAGGCCTGGGTTCGAAGACCAGCATACGGGGCTTTCCTGAGGCACCAGACAGAAGACCTGTCATCTCCACATGGGAAGCTTCCTTGTTGGAGTTGTGTCAAGCCCTTCTGGTTGGAGAATCCTGCAGAGTCCCTTAGCTACTGCCACATTCCAAGGTCTCCATGGCCTCCAACCCACATTATGACTCATCCTCAGGAGAGTCCATTTTAACTCAGGCTTCTGGGTAGCTCACCCAAGAGCCCGCAGATTGAGCGTGCCTTGTCTCAACCAGGCAATGGGAAGGTGACTTGGCGTTTCTCGGCATCCATGCTTAGGCCCCTGCTCTCGAGTCTTTCTGTATGGGGCATCCTGGAACCATCCAATAGTACTCGACTGTCCTGAAGAAGGAAACTTTGAAGTTTGGAGCAGCTCACAACTCCCAGCGTAGGGAAACCTCCCTGGCCTCATGACGCCCCGACCCCCTTTAGGAAGGGGCCGTCATGGACACAAACTCCAGCTTGAGGCAACATCTGATACTCGCCCTGACCTCACGTGCAGGAGATCTCGATTCAGCCTCTGCAGAGTGGGCCTGCCATGCTCTTGGCCCCAAAACTCGTGCTCGCTTGTGTTTTCAGTCTTCCTTCCTCACAATCCTGGCCACACCCCTCCAGTTTGGCAACTCTGGAGACACAATGCAGCACTCTGCCTACCCTCCAGAAGAAAAATGTTGCCCTATAGGGCTAACCAGAAACGCCAAATGAGTAACAACCTGCATGCCACTCGACCATACCCCAATTATACAGTCTAGCCTGTGCACTAAAGCCCTGTCTGACACAGCCTGAGGGCAGACCTCCAGTCCAACACCCAAACAGCTGGCCGTACACAGAGCATATCACACCCACAATGGCTTTAGGCCATCATCTCTACCCAACCTCAGTTTTCATCTTCAGAACCTAGACCTTATCTCCACTCACTGCTCAGGAGTGAACGTGATGCAAGAATCAGAACTTCTCCTTCGCCTTGGCAAGAAACCTAGTGGTTGGCATGTTGTCCAATGTTCATTGTAGGACAAAGCAGCATGGACTATGAGGCCCCACCTATCCCTGAGGGCCACAATTTGCACAAACACACATTGAGACCCTCAGCGTGAGCCCTATCCTCATGTAAAGCCTCTTAGTGACTGGAACAACAGCCCACATATGGGGCATGCCAAGCCCCAGTCCCCCAATATCAACACTAGTTCGAGATGTCTAGTCACCCCTACTCAGGGCTCTATTCGGGAATCCCTCTTTGGTGGGACACCTGAGGTAAAAAAAAAAAAAAAATATATATATATATATATATATATATGTATATATATATATATATATATATACACAGAAAGGACTCTTCCAACCACAGAATGATTCCAACCACTTGGGATCAGGCCATATCACTAGAGAAAAAATTGTCCATGGCCCTTGAGGACATCCCGAAATTCCACGGCCACCGTTGACACAAAATTCAGAGACAAAAGCCTGAGCAAGCGCCACATACTCGCCCTTTGTTCATAGCGCGGAAAATTCTCACGGTCTGTAGATCGAGCCTTCATACATACATCCCCAAACCTAAGCTGAGTTTGTGTTTTCAGAATTCTGTCCCCACAGGTATGACCCACACACCATCCAAGCTGGGGACCCTGGAGCCACACCTCAGGACTGTGGCTTCCCTCTCCAGGGGAATTCTGCCATTTCCATTGGCCACAACCCTATAGATTAGGAGAATCCTCCAAACTCGCCCAGGCCATCCGAATTGTGTTGGCTGCCCAGGACACACAGGGATGATCTTTCACAAGTTAGGAAACCACCTCCACTCAGACCCAGAGACAGATATCCCCATAGAATAAGATTGAACTGGACGGGCACTGAGGCCCTAATCAGATCCATTGATTTTGATTCCAGTCATCTCTCCTCAGAGGCCTGGTTTCCAATACCAGCATATGGGAGATTCCTTAGGCACTCATCAAAACAATTCTCTTCTCTACATAGGAAATATACTCTTTAGAGCTCCATCAAAACCTTCGGTTATGAACATCCCTCAAGGCCCCAGATCAAGCACCCCATTCCAAGGTCTACATGGACACAATTGCACATTATGACCCATCCTCAACTCACCCATTTCAAAACACCCGCCTCGGTTGCTCCCCTAGATCCAGCAGATCGAACTTGCCTTGGCTCTATGAGACTCCTGGAATGGGAGGCAGGCTGCCCACGCATCCATCCTTAGAACCCTGCTCTGGATAAATTCCTTATGGGATGTCCTGGAGCCATCCAACATGTCTCGACTGTCCCACAGAAGGAATCATTGTGGTTTGGAGCATCTCACAATTCCCATCGTGGGAAAACCTCCATGTCCTCGTGACACCCTCCCCTTCATGAATGGGCCGTCATGGACAGAAACTCCGACCTAAGAAAACGTCTGATCCTAGCTCTGTCTTCAGGTATACGGGACCTTGAATCATCTCTGCAGAGGGTGCCTGCCGTCCCCTCACCCAGAAATCTAAGTCTGGCTTGTGTTCTCAGAATTTTTTCCTCACACTCCTGGCTCACAAGCCTTCCAGTCTGGGAATTTTGGAGTCACTATGTGGCACTGTGTCTTCCCTCCAGAAGAAAAACGTTGCCCTCTGGGGCTACCCAGTAACCACAAATGAGTACCATCCTGCACAAATCTCGACTGCACCCCAATGATGCAGTCTAGCCTGGGCACTAATTCCCTGTCTGCCACAGCCTGAGCCTGCACCTCCCAACCCACACTCAACAGCTGGCCGAACACTGAGCACATCAGACACACCATGGCCTTAGGGCTTCATCTCTTCCCAACCTCAGTTTTCAGGCTTCAGAACCTAGACCTTAAATCCAATCACAGTCCAGGTGTGAATGTGTTGCAGAAATTAGAACTCCATCTTCCCCATTGCCAGAATACTTGTGGTTCCCATACTGTGCAACGTTCAGTGTAGGAGAAACCAGCATGGTACATTAGGCCACGCCCTGACTTGAGGGGCTCCTTGGGCACAAAAACACATTGTGAAACTCAGTGTGAGACCTATCCTCAAGGAAGGTCTCTCAGTGTCTGGACCAAGAGCCCACATAAGGGGCTTGCCATGTTCTTAGGTCCCAATGTTAACCAGAGTTGTGGTTGTCCTGTTGCCCCCACCCACGACTCTGCTCTGGAATCCCTCTTTTGGTGGTTCACAGGAGGTTAAAAAAACAAAAAACAAAAAACAAAAAAAAATAAACAAAAAAAAACCAGAAAGGCCTCCTCCCTTCCCACAGAATGACCCCAAACTCTTGGGATCGGGTCAAATCCCCAGAAAGGGAGCCTCATCGATGGCCCATGAGGACACCCCGACATTCCTTAGCAATCGGTGACACATTTCCAGAAAAAAAAAAAAAAAAAGCATGAGCAAGCACCTCACATACGCCCTTTGTTCATATCCCGAAGAGGTCTCCTCACGGTCTATAGATCGTGCCGGCCATACCTACAACCCACAACCTAAGTGGAGTTTGTGTTTTCAGGCTTTTGTCCAAACACTTGGGTCCCTGGAGCCACACCTCAGGACTGTGCTTCCCTTTCAAGGGAATTCTTCCCATTCCATTGGCCACAACCTTGCAAATTAGGAAAAACCTCCAAAGTCACCGAGGCCATCCCAATAGTGTAGGCTGCCCAGGACAAACAGGGGTGATCTCAAACCAGCTGAGCAACTACCTCCACTCAGACAACAGATGTCCCCAGAGAAGAATATTGAACCGGACAGGCCCCTAGGCCCTAATCAGATCCATTGCTTTGGTTTCCAGGCATCTGTCCTCAGAGGCCTCGTTTCCAATACCAGCATATGGTGGTTTCCTGAGGCACCAATAAGAACAAATCTCGTCTCCCCATGGAAACTTGCTCATTGGAGCTTTGTCATAACCTCTGGTTAGGAGAATCCTTCAGGGCCCTGGTGCCACTGCCCCATACCAAGGTCTCCATGGACTAAAACCAACATTAAGACCATCCTCAGGAAAGTCCATTTCAACTCAGCCCCCTCTGTTGCTACCCCAAGCCAGCAGATCAAACGTTTCTTGTTGCTAGGAGACAATTGGAATGTGAGGCTGGCTGCCCAGGCATCCATACTTAGAACCCTGTTCTGGAAAAATACCTTATAAGACGTCCTGGAGCCATCCAACAAATCTTAATTGTCCCACAGAAGGAATCCTTGCGGTTTGGAGCATCTCACAACTCCAATAGTGGGAAAACCCCCATGGCCTCATAATGCCCCCCCTTCCTGAAGGGGCCAACATGGACAGAAACTCAAACCTGAGCCAAAGTCTGAACCTCGACCTGACTTCAGACACATGAGATCTCAATTCAGCTCTGCAGAGTGTGCCTGCCATGTCCTTGCCCCGAAACCTAAGCCTAGCTTGTGTTCTCAGACTTCCGTCCTCACTCTCCTGGCCCACAAGCCCTCCAGATTGGGAATTCCGAAGCCACAATGCCGCACTCTGCCTGCCCTCCAGAAGAAAAACTTTGCCCTATGCTGCTAATAAGAAACCCCAAATGATTTTCTAATGCATGCCACTCGATTGTAAAGCAATTATACAGCCCACCCTGTCTGAGACAAGACATCCCAAACGACACCCAGACAGCTGGCCCCAACCTGGACACATAGGACCCGCTATGGCTGTAGGTCGTCATCTCTTCCCAACCTCGGTTTTCAGGCTTCAGAACCTAGACCTTATCTCCAATCACTGCCCAGGGGTGAACGTGATGCAGAAATTAGAATTCCTCCTTCCCCATGGCCAGAAACCTTGTGGTTGGCATGTTGTCCAACGTTCAATGTGGGAAAACCTGCATTGTCCGAAAGGCCACGCCAGTGCTTGAGGGCCGCCTAGGGCACAGACATGCATTGTGACCTGCAGCGTGAGTCCCGTATTAAAGTAACGCCTCTCAGTGGCTGGACCAAGATCCTGCATATGGGGCTTGTCATATCCATAGGCCCCCAGGCTTAACCAGAGGGCGAGTATTCCAGTTGTCAGTACCCACTGCTATACTCTAGAATCCCTCTACTGGGGGGACACATGAAGCAGAAAACAGGACACTTCCCTTCCCACAGAATGACCCCAAACTCTTGGGGGCTGGACAAACTACCAGAGAGGGAGACTTCTACAACCCATGAGGCAACTCCTACAAAAACGGCCATTGTGGACAAAACATCCAGAGACAAAACACTGAGCGACTGCGTCCCTCTCACCCTTCTTTCATATCCAGAGGAGCTCCCCTCATGGACTGTAGATCAGGCCTGCCGTAACCTCGGCCCCAAACCTGAGCTGAGTTAGGGTTTTTGGATGTCTGTCTGCACAGCCATGGCCCACACAGCCTCCAGGCTGGGGTCTCTGGAGCCACACCACAGAACTGTGCCTGCTCTCTCCTAAGAAACTGCCCATTCCATTGGCCACAACTCTACAAAATAGTAGAAACCTCAAGGTCCCCAAGGACATCCCACTACCGCAAGCCGCACTGGACAAATAGGGGCATTATGACACAAGCTGAGCAACTACTACCTCCATGCAGACACACAGACAGATATCCGCAGAGACAGAAGATTGAACCAGACAGGCCCCTAGGCCCTATTATGAACTCTTGCTTTGGTGTCCAGGTATCACTCCTCAGAGGCCTGGGTTCGAAGACCAGCATACGGGGCTTTCCTGAGGCACCAGACAGAAGACCTGTCATCTCCACATGGGAAGCTTCCTTGTTGGAGTTGTGTCAAGCCCTTCGGGTTGGAGAATCCTGCAGAGTCCCTTAGCTACTGCCACATTCCAAGGTCTCCATGGCCACCAACCCACATTATGACTCATCCTCAGGAGAGTCCATTTAAACTCAGCCTTCTGGGTAGCTCACCCAAGAGCCCGCAGATGGAGCGTGCCTTGTCTCGACCAGGCAATGGGAAGGTGAGTTGGCGTTTCTCGGCATCCATGCTTAGGGCACTGCTCTCGAGTCTTTCTGTATGGGGCATCCTGGTACCATCCAATAATACTCGACTGTCCTGAAGAAGGAAACTTTAAATTTTGGAGCAGCTCACAACTCCCAGCGTAGGGAAACCTCCCTGGCCTCATGACGCCCCCACCCCCTTCAGGAAGGGGCCTTCATGGACACAAACTGCAGCTTGAGGCAACATCTGATACTCGCCCTGACCTCACCTGCAGGAGATCTCGATTCAGCCTCTGCAGTTGGGCCTGCCATGCTCTTGGCCTCAAAACTCGTGCTAGCTTGTGTTTTCAGACTTCCTTCCTCACAATCCTGGCCACACCCCTCCAGTTTGGCAATTTTGGAGACACAATGCAGCACTCTTCCTGCCCTCCAGAAGAAAAATGTTGCCCTATAGGGCTAACCAGAAACGCCAAATGAGTAACAACCTGCATGCCACTCGACCATACCCCAATTATACAGTCTAGCCTGTGCACTAAAGCCCTGTCTGACACAGCCTGAGGACAGACCTCCAGTCCAACACCCAGACAGCTGGCCATACACAGAGCATATCACACCCACAATGGCTTTAGGCCATCATCTCTACCCAACCTCAGTTTTCACCTTCAGAACCTAGAACTTATCTCCACTCACTGCTCAGGAGTGAATGTGATGCAAGAATCAGAACTTCTCCTTAGCCTTGGCAAGAAACCTAGTGGTTGGCATGTTGTCCAATGTTCATTGTAGGAGAAAGCAGCATGGACTATGAGGCCCCACCTATCCCTGAGGGCCACAATTTGCACAAACACACATTGTGACCCTCAGCGTGAGCCCTATCCTCATGTAAAGCCTCTTAGTGACTGGAACAACAGCCCACATATGGGGCTTGCCAAGCCCCTAGTCCCCCAAACTCAACCAGAGTTCGAGATGTCTAGTCACCCCTACTCAGGGCTCTACTCTGGAATCCCTCTTTGGTGGGACACCTGAGGTAAAAAAAAAAAAATACAGAAAGGACTCTTCCCATCCACAGAATGATCCCAACCACTTGGGATCAGGCCAAATGACCAGAGAATGAATTGTCCATGGCCCTTGAGGACACCCCGACATTCCACAGCCACCATTGACACAAAATTCAGAGACAAAAGCCTGAACAAGCGCCACATACTCGCCCTTTGTTCATAGCCCGGAAAATTCTCACGGTCTGTTGATCGAGCCTTCATACATACATCCACAAACCTAAGCTGAGTTTGTGTTTTCAGAATTCTGTCCCCACTGTCCTGGCCCACACACCATCCAAGCTGGGGCCCCTGGAGCCACACCTCAGGACTGTGGCTTCCCTCTCCAGGGGAATTCTGCCATTTCCATTGGCCACAACCCTATAGATTAGGAGAATCCTCCAAACTCCCCCAGGCCATCCGAATTGTGTTGGCTGCCCAGGACACACAGGGATGATCTTTCACAAGTTAGGAAACCACCTCCACTCAGACCCAGAGACAGATATCCCCATAGAATAAGATTGAACTGGACGGGCACTGAGGCCCTAGTCAGATCCATTGATTTTGATTCCAGTCATCTCTCCTCAGAGGCCTAGTTTCCAATACCAGCATATGGGAGATTCCTTAGGCACTCATCAAAACAATCCTCTACTCTACATAGGAAACATACTCTTTAGAGCTCCATCAAAACCTCCGGTTATGAACATCCCTCAAGGCCCCGGATCAAGCACCCCATTCCAAAGTCTACATGGACACAAATGCACATTATGACCCATCCTCAACTCACCCATTTCAAAACACCCGCCTCGGTTGCTCCCCTAGGTCCAGCAGATCGAACTTGCCTTGGCTCTATGAGACTCCTGGAATGGGAGGCAGGCTGCCCACGCATCCATCCTTAGAACCCTGCTCTGGATAAATTCCTTATGGAATGTCCTGGAGCCATCCAACATGTCTCGACTGTCCCACAGAAGGAATCATTGTGGTTTGGAGCATCTCACAATTCCCATATTGGGAAAACCTCCATGTCCTCTTGACACCCTCCCCTTCATGAATGGGCCGTCATGGACAGAAACTCCGACCTAAGAAAACGTCTGATCCTAGCTCTGTCTTCAGGTATACGGGATCTCGAATCATCTCTGCAGAGTGTGCCTGCCATCCCCTCACCCCGAAATCTAAGTCTGGCTTGTGTTCTCAGAATTTTTTCCTCACACTCCTGGCCCACAAGCCTTCCAGTTTGGGAATTTTGGAGTCACTATGTGGCACTGTGTCTTCCCTCCAGAAGAAAAACGTTGCCCTCTGGGGCTACCCAGTAACCACAAATGAGTACCATCCTGCACGAAACTCGACTGCACCCCAATGATGCAGTCTAGCCTGGGCACTAATTCCCTGTCTGCCACAGCCTGAGCCTGCACCTCCCAACCCACACTCAACAGCTGGCCTAACAATGAGCACAGCAGACACACCATGGCCTTAGGGCTTCATCTCTTCCCAACCTCAGTTTTCAGGCTTCAGAACCTAGACCTTAAATCCAATCACAGTCCAGGAGTGAAAGTGTTGCAGAAATTAGAACTCCATCTTCCCCATTGCCAGAAAACTTGTGGTTCCCATACTGTGCAACGTTCAGTGTAGGAGAAACCAGCATGGTACATTAGGCCACGCCCTGACTTGAGGGGCTCCTTGGGCACAAAAACACATTGTGAAACTCAGTGTGAGACCTATCCTCAAGGAAGGCCTCTCAGTGTCTGGACCAAGAGCCCACATAAGGGGCTTGCCATGTTCTTAGGTCCCAATGTTAACCAGAGTTGTGGTTGTCCTGTTGCCCCCACCCACGACTCTGCTCTGGAATCCCTCTTTTGGTGGTCCACCGGAGGTTAAAAAAAAAACAAAAAACAAAAAACAAAAAAAATAAACAAACAAAAAAAAAAACCAGAAAGGCCTCCTTCCTTCCCACAGAATGACCCCAAACTCTTGGGATCGGGTCAAATCCCCAGAAAAGGAGCCTCAACGATGGCCCATGAGGACACCCCGACATTCCATGGCAATCGGTGACACATTTCCAGAAAAAAAAAAAAAAAAAGCATGAGCATGCACATCACATTCGCCCTTTGTTCATATCCCGAAGAGGTCTCCTCACGGTCTATAGATCGGGCCGGCCATACCTACATTCCACAACCTAAGTGGAGTTTGTGTTTTCAGACTTTTGTCCAAATAGCCCTGGACCACACACGCTCCACACTTGGGTCCCTGGAGCCACACCTCAGGACTGTGCTCTCCTTTCAAGGGAATTCTTCCCATTCCATTGGCCACAACTTTGCAAATTAGGAAAAACCTCCAAAGTCACCGAGGCCATCCCAATAGTGTAGGCTGCCTAGGACAAACAGGGGTGATCTCAAACCAGCTGAGCAACTACCTGCACTCAGACAACAGATGTCCCCAGAGAAGAATATTGAACCGGACAGGCCCCTAGGCCCTAATCAGATCCATTGCTTTGGTTTCCAGGCATCTCTCCTCAGAGGCCTCGTTTCCAATACCAGCATATGGTGGTTTCCTGAGGCACCAATAAGAACAAATCTCGTCTCCCCATGGAAACTTGCTCATTGGAGCTTTGTCATAACCTCTGGTTAGGAGAATCCTTCAGGGCCCTGGTGCCACTGCCCCATACAAAGGTCTCCATGGACTCAAACCAACATGAAGACCATCGTCAGGAAAGTCCATATCAACTCAGCCCCCTCTGTTGCTACCCCAAGCCAGCAGATCAAACGTTTCTTGTTGCTAGGAGACAATTGGAATGTGAGGCTGACTGCCCAGGCATCCATACTTAGAACCCTGTTCTGGGAAAATACCTTATAAGACGTCCTGGAGCCATCCAACATATCTTAATTGTCCCACAGAAGGAATCCTTGCGGTTTGGAGCATCTCACAACTCCAATAGTGGGAAAACCCCCATGGCCTCATAATGCCCCCCCTTCCTGAAGGGGCCAACATGGACAGAAACTCAAACCTGAGCCAAAGTCTGAACCTCGACCTGACTTCAGACGCACGATATCTCAATTCAGCTCTGCAGAGTGTGCCTGCCATGTTCTTGCCCTGAAACTTAAGCCTAGCTTGTGTTCTCAGACTTCCGTCCTCACTCTCCTGGCCCACAAGCCCTCCAGTTTGGGAATTCCGAAGCCACAATGCAGCACTCTGCCTGCCCTCCAGAAGAAAAACTTTGCCCTATGCTGCTAATAAGAAACCCCAAATGATTTTCTAATGCATGCCACTCGATTGTAAAGCAATTATACAGCCCACCCTGTATTCTAATGCCCTGTCTGGCACAGCCTGATACAAGACATTCCAAACGACACCCAGACAGCTGGCCCCAACCTGGACACATAGGACCCGCTATGGCTGTAGGTCGTCATCTCTTCCCAACCTCGGTTTTCAGGCTTCAGAACCTAGACCTTATCTCCAATCACTGCCCAGGGGTGAACGTGATGCAGAAATTAGAATTCCTCCTTCCCCATGGCCAGAAACCTTGTGGTTGGCATGTTGTCCAACGTTCAATGTGGGAAAACCTGCATTGTCTGAAAGGCCACGCCAGTGCTTGAGGGCCGCCTAGGGCACAGACATGCATTGTGACCTGCAGCGTGAGTCCCGTATTAAAGTAACGCCTCTCAGTGGCTGGACCAAGATCCTGCATATGGGGCTTGTCATATCCATAGGCCCCCAGGCTTAACCAGTGGGCGAGTATTCCAGTTGTCAGTACCCACTGCTATGCTCTAGAATCCCTCTACTGGGGGGACACATGAAGCAGAAAACAGGACACTTCCCTTCCCACAGAATGACCCCAAACTCTTGGGGGCTGGACAAACTACCAGAGAGGGAGACTTCTACACCCATGAGGCAACTCCTACATTAAACGGCCATTGTGGACCAAACATCCAGAGACAAAACCCTGAGCGACTGCCTCCCTCTCACCCTTCTTTCATATCCAGAGGAGCTCCCCTCATGGACTGTAGATCAGGCCTGCCATAACCTCGGCCCCAAACCTGAGCTGAGTTAGGGTTTTTGGATGTCTGTCTGCACAGCCATGGCCCACACAGCTTCCAGGCTGGGGTCTCTGGAGCCACACCACAGAACTGTGCCTGCTCTCTCCTAAGAAACTGCCCATTCCATTGGCCACAACTCTACAAAATAGTAGAAACCTCAAGGTCCCCAAGGACATCCCACTACCGCAAGCCGCACTGGACAAATAGGGGCATTATGACACAAGCTGAGCAACTACTACCTCCATGCAGACACACAGACAGATATCAGCAGAGACATAAGATTGAACCAGACAGGCCCCTAGGCCCTATTATGAACTCTTGCTTTGGTGTCCAGGTATCACTCCTCAGAGGCCTGGATTCGATGACCAGCATACGGGGCTTTCCTGAGGCACCAGACAGAAGACCTCTCATCTCCACATGGGAAGCTTCCTTGTTGGAGTTGTGTCAAGCCCTTCGGGTTGGAGAATCCTGCAGAGTCCCTTAGCTACTGCCACATTCCAAGGTCTCCATGGCCACCAACCCACATTATGACTCATCCTCAGGAGAGTCCATTTAAACTCAGCCTTCTGGGTAGCTCACCCAAGAGCCCGCAGATTGAGCGTGCCTTGTCTCGACCAGGCATTGGGAAGGTGAGTTGGCGTTTCTCGGCATCCATGCTTAGGGCCCTGCTCTCGAGTCTTTCTGTATGGGGCATCAAGGGACCATCCAATAGTACTCGACTGTCCTGAAGAAGGAAACTTTGAAGTTTGGAGCAGCTCACAACTCCCAGCGTAGGGAAACCTCCCTGGCCTCATGACGCCCCCACCCCCTTCATGTAAGGGCCCTCATGGACACAAACTGCAGCTTGAGGCAACATCTGATACTCGCCCTGACTTCACCTGAAGGAGATCTCGATTCAGCCTCTGCAGAGTGGGCCTGCCATGGTCTTGGCCCCAAAACTCGTGCTAGCTTGTGTTTTCAGACTTCCTTCCTCACAATCCTGGCCACACCCCTCCAGTTTGGCAATTCTGGAGACACAATGCAGCACTCTGCCTGCCCTCCAGAAGAAAAATGTTGCCCTATAGGGCTAACCATAAACGCCAAATGAGTAACAACTTGCATGCCACTCGACCATACCCCAATTATACAGTCTAGCCTTGCACTAAAGCCCTGTCTGACACAGCCTGAGGGCAGACCTCCAGTCCAACACCCAGACAGCTGGCCATACACAGAGCATATCACACCCACAATGGCTTTAGGCCATCATCTCTACCCAACCTCAGTTTTCACCTTCAGAACCTAGACCTTATCTCCACTCACTGTTCAGGAGTAAACGTGATGCAAGAATCAGAACTTCTCCTTCGCCTTGGCAAGAAACCTAGTGGTTGGCATGTTTTCCAACGTTCAGTGTAGTTGAAACCAGAGTGGCCCGTGAGGCCCCGCCCATGTTTATGGGCCACATTGGTCACAAACACACATTGTGTCCCTCAGCCTGATCCCAGGCCTCAGGTAAGGCCTCTCAGTGGCTGGATGAAGAGACAGCATATTGGGCTTGCCATGCCCCTAGGCCCCAAATTTTACCCATAGTTCGGGTTCTCCCTTCACTTTTCCCCAAGGCACTTCTTTGGAATTACTCTTTTGGCGGGACACCTGAGGTAACACACCTGAAAGGAGTCCTCCCATTCCACAGATTGACGAAAAACAATTGGGATCGGGCCAAATCCACAGAGAGGAAAATTCGTCCATGGCCCATGAGGCCTCCCCGACATTCCACGGCCATCTCTGATACAAAATCCAGAGACAAAAGCCTGAGCAAGCGCCTCAGACTCGCTCTCTCTTCATATCCGGAAGAGTTCTTCTCATGGTTTATAGATCGGGCCTGCCATACCTACGTCCCCAAACCTAAGCTGAGTTTGTGTTTTCAGACTTCTGTCCTCAAAGTCCTGGGCCACACACCCTCCAGGCTGGGGCCCCTGGAGTCACACATTAGGACTGTGCCAACCCAATCCATGGGAATTCTGCCGATGCCATTGTCCAAAACAGTAAAATTTGGAGAACCCTACAAATCCCTGAGGCCATCCCAATAGTGCAGGTCGCCCGGGACAAACAAGGGCAGTCTGATACCTGCTGAGCATCTACCTCCACTCATACCATAGATGGATGTCCCCTGAGAAGAAGATTGAACCAGACAGGACCCTAGGCCATAATCGGATACATTGCTTTGGATTACAGGCATGTCTCCTCAAAAGCCTGGATTCCAATACCAGCATAGAAGTATTCCTGAGGCACCCATCGAAACAAATCTCGTCTCCACAAGGAACCTTGTGCATCGAGCTATGTCAAAAGCTTAAGAAAATACTTCAGGGTCCCGGTGCCACCGCCCCTTTTTAAGGCCCTCATGGACACAAACACACATTAGGAACCATCCTCAGGAAAGTCCATTTCAAGTCAGCCACCCCGGTTGCTCCCGCAGAGCCATCAGATCTAAACTGTCTTGTTGCTGGGAGACATTTGGAATGCGAGGCCGGCTTCCCAGGCATCCATCCTCGAACAGTGCTCTGGAGTCATTCCATATGGGATGTCCTGAAGCTGCCCAAAGGTCTCAATTGTCCCGCAGAAGGAATCCTTGATGGGGGCATCCCACAACTCCCAACGTGGGAAAAACTCCATGGTCTTGAGATTCCGCTCCCTTCATGAAGGGTCCGTCATGCACAGAAACTCCAACCTGAGCCAACGTCTGATCCTCGCCCTGACTTCAGATGCATGAGATATTGGTTCAGATCTACAGTGGTACCTGCCGTGTCCTCGCCCTGAAACCCAAGTCTAGCTTGTGTTCTCAGACTTCCGTCCTCACACTCCTCTACACGAAGCCCTCAAGTTTAGCAATTCCGGACTGACAATGAAGCACTCTGCCTGCGCTCTAAAAACAAATTTTGCCTAATGAGCTGCCCAGACAACTTATATGAGGATAAATCTACATGGCACTCGACTGTACTCAAATTATATAGTCTAACCTGGGCACTAATGCACTGTCTGACACAACCTGAGCTCGGACCTCCTGACCAACACCCAGACAGCTGACCGCACACTGAGCACATCAGAACCGCCATGGCCTTAGGTCATCATCTCTTCCCTACCTCAGTTTTTAGGCTTCAGTACCTAGACCTTATCTCCAATCACTGCCCAGGGGTGCCTGTGATGCAGAAATCAGAACTCTTCCTTACCCATGGCAAGAAACCTTGTGGTTGGCATGTTGTCCAACGTTCAGTGTAGGAGATACCAGGATTCACCATGAGGCCCTGCCCATTCTTGTTTGTGAAGGGGGCATAAACACGCATTGTGACCCTCAGCGTGAGTCCTGTCCTCTAGTAAGTCCTCTCAGTGGCTCGACCATTAGATGTCATAATGGGCTTGACATGTCCCTAGGCCACAATTTTTAACCAGATTTCTAGTTGTCCGTTCGGCCCTCCCCAGGGCTCTACTCTGGAATCCCTCATTTGGTGGGACACCTGAGGTTAAAAAACAAAACATGGCAAATCAACAACAACAACAAAACGGACTTCTTCCATCCCACAGAATGACCCCAAACTCTTTGGACGGGGCCAAACCCCCAGAGTGTAAGACTCGTCCATTTCCCATGAAGTCACCAGGGAATTTCACGACCATGAGTGACACGATATCCAGAGACAAAAACTTGAGCACGAGCCTCACACTCGCCCCTTATTCATATCCCGAAGAGTTCTCCTCATGGTCTGTAGATCAGTCCTGCCATACCTATGACCTGAAACATAAGCCGCGTTTGTGTTTTCAGACGACTGTCCAAACAGCTCTGCCTACACACCCTACAGGCTCAGGCCCCTGGAGCCAAACCTGAGGACTGTACTTGCCCTCTCCAAGGGAATTGTATGTGCCCATTCCAATGGCCACAACCCTACTAATAGGATAAACCTGCAAACTTTCTGAGGCAATCCCAATAGTGGTGGCTTCCCAGGACAAACTCGGGCAATCTGAGCCCATCTGAGAACCTACATGCACTCAGACGCATAGACTGATGTCCCCAGAGGTAAAAAGGTACGAACAGGCCCCTAGGCACTATTCAGATTCATTGTTGTGGTATCCAGTCATCTCTCCTCAGAGGCCTGGATTTCAATACCAGCATATGGCTGTTTCCTGACTCATCCGTCATAAAAAATCTCATCTACATATGGGAAACTTGCACGTTGGAGCTGTGTCAAAGCCTCTGTTTGAAAAAACCCTTCAGTACCCCAGTGCCACCGCTTCATTTCAAGGTCTCCATAGACACAAAAACATATTCGGATCCATCCACAGGAGAGTCCATTTCAACTCAGATCCAGATTGCTCGCCCAGATCCAGCAGATATAACCTGTCTTGTTGCTAGGACACAATTGGAATGCAAGGTGGGCTACCCAGGCATCCATCCTTAGAACCCTGCTCGGAATCGTTGGCCTGGAGCCAACCAACATGTCTCAATTGTCCTGCACAAGAATCTTTGCAGTTTGGAGCTTCTCACAACTAACATCGTGGGAAAACCCCCACGGCCTCTTGACCCCCCCGCCCCTTCATGAAGGGGCCATCAGGGACAGAAACACCAACCTGAGCGATCTTCTGATCCTCGCCCTGCCTTCAGAAGCACGAAATCTCGATTCAGGTCTGTAGATTGTTCCTGCCTTGTCCTCACCCAGAAACCTAAGCCTAGCTTGTGTTCTCAGATTTCCGTCTTCAGACTACTGGCCCACAAGCCTCCAGTTTGCAAACCAGAACTATAATGCAGCACTCTTCCAGCCTTCAGGAAGAAAAACATTGCCCTGTGGGGCTACCCAGAAACTCCAAATGAGGATCAACCTGCACGCCATTCGACTGTACCCCAAATATATAGGCTGACCTGGGCACTATTGCCCTTTCTACACAGCCTGAGCCTGGACTTCCTGGCCCCACCCAGAAAGCTGGTCGAACACTGAGCACGCCGGACGAGCCATGTCCTTAGGTCGTCATCTCTTCCCAACCTCGATTCTCAAGTTTCAGAACCTAGACCTTATCTCCAATCACTGCCCAGGCTTGTAAGTGATGCAGAAATAACAACTCCTTCCCCGTGGCTAGAAACCATGTGGTTGGCATGTTTTCCAATGTTCAGTGTAGTTGAAACCAGTGTGGCCCATGAGGCCCCGCCCATGTTTATGGGCCACATTGGTCACAAACACACATTGTGACCCTCAGCCTGATCCCAGTCCTCAGGTAAGGCCTCTCAGTGGCTGGATGAAGAGACAGCATATTGAGCTTGCCATGCCCCTAGGCCCCAAATTTTACCCATAGTTCGGGTTGTCCCTCGCTTTTCCACAGGGCTCTTCTTTGGAATTCATCTTTTGGCGGGACACCTAAGGTAACCAACCTGAAAGGAGACCTCCCATTCCACAGATTGACGAAAAAGAATTGGGATCGGGCCAATTCCACAGAGAGGAAGATTCGTCAATGGCCCATGAGGTTTCCCAGACAATCCACGGCCATCGCTGATACCGAATCTAGAGACAAAAGACTGAACAGGCACCTCAGACTCGCTCTTTCTTCATATCCTGAAGAGTTCTTCTCATGGTTTATAGATCGGGCCTGCCATACCTATGTCTCCAAACCTAAGCTGAGTTTATGTTTTCAGACTTCTGTCCTCAAAGTCCTGGGCCACACACCCTCCACGCTGCGGTCCCTGGAGCCACACATAAGGACTGTGCCTACCCAATTCATGGGAACTCTGCCCATTCCATTGTCCAAAACCGTAAAATTAGGAGAACCCTCCAAATCCCTGAGGCCATCCCAATAGTGCAGGTCTCCCGTGACAAACAAGCGCGGTCTGATAGCAGCTGAGCATCAACCTCCACTCATACCATAGATGGATGTCTGCAGAGAAGAAGATTGAACCAGACAGGACCCTGGCCATATCGGATCCATTGCTTTGGTTACAGGCATGTCTCCTCAAAAGCCTGGATTCCAATACCAGCATAGGGGTTTTCCTGAGGCAGCAATCAGAACAAATCTCGTCTCCACAAGGAAACATGTGCATCGAGCTATGTCAAAAGCTTAGGAGAATACTTCAGGGTCCTGGTGCCACGGCCCCATTCCAAGGCCCCATGGACACAAACACACATTAGGACTCATCCTCAGGAAAGTCCATATCAAGTCAGCCACCCCGGTTGCTCCCGCAGAGCCATCAGATCTAAACTGGCTTGTTGCTAGGAGACAATTGGAATGCGAGGCTGGCTTCCCAGGCATCCTCCCTCGAACGGTGCTCTGGAGTCATTCCATATGGGATGTCCTGGAGCTGCCCAAAGGTCTCAATTGTCCCGCAGAAGGAATTCTTGAAGGGGGCAACCCACAACTCCCACGTGGGAAAAACTCCATGGACACGAGATTCCCGCTCCCTTCATGAAGGGGCCGTCAGGCACAGACACTCCAACCTAAGCCAAAGTCTAATTCTCTCCCTGACTTGAAATGGATGAGATATTGGTTCAGATCTGCAGGGGGTACCTGCCGTGCCCTTGCCCTGAGCCCAAGTATAGCTTTTGTTCTCAGAATTCCGGCCTCACTCTCCTGGCCTCAAAGCCCTCATGATTGGTAAATCCGGTCCCACAATGCAGCACATGGCCTGCTTTCTGGAAAAAAAATATTGCCTAAAGAGCTGCCAAGGCACCTTATATGAAGATAAACCTACACGGTACTCGATTTGCCCGAATTATATAGTCTAACCTGGGCACTAATGCACTGTCTGACACAACCTGAGCCCGGACTTCCTGACCAACACCCAGACATCTGACCGCACACTGAGCACATCAGACCTGCCATGGCCTTAGGTCGTCATCTCTTCCCTACCTCAGTTTTCAGGCCTCAGAAACTAGACTTTATCTCCAATCACTGCCCAGGGGTGAGTGTGATGCAGAAATCAGAACTTCTCCTTACACATGGCAAGAAACCTTGTGGTTGGCATGTTGTCCAACGTTCATTGTAGGAGAAACTAGCATTCACCCTGAGGCCCGCCTATTCTTGAGTGCGACGAGGGCATAAATATGCATTGTGACCCTCAGTGTGAGTCCTGTCCTCTAGTAATTCCTCTCAGAGCCTGGAACACTAGATGTCATAATGGGCTTGACATAGCCCTAGGCCCCAATTTTTAACCAGATTTCTGGTTGTCCAGTCACCCCTCCCCAGAGCTCTATCCTGGAATTCCTCATTTGGTGGGACAACGGAGGTTAAAAAATGAAACAAAACAAATCAACAACAACAAAAAAAACGACTTCTTCCATCCCACAGAATGACCCCAACCTCTTTGGAAGGGGCCAAATCCCCAGAGAGTAAGACTCGTCCATTTCCCATGAAGTCACCCGGAAATTTCACGACCATGAGTGACATGATATGCAGAGACAAAAACATGAGCAATAGCCTCACACTCGCTTTTTTTTCATATACCGAAATGTTCTCCTCATGGTCTGTAGATCAGTCCTGCCCTACCTATGACCCGAAACAGAAGTCGAGTTTGTGTTTTCAGACAACTGTCCAAACAGCCCTGGCTTACACACCCTATAGGCTCAGGCCCCTGAAGCCAAACCTGAGGACTGTTCTTGCCCTCGCAAGGGAATTGTGTGAGCCCATTCCAATGGCGACAACGCAACTAAAAGTATAAACCTTTAAATTCCCTGAGGCCATCCCATAGTGTTGGCTTCCAAGGACAAACACGGGCAATCTGAGTTCATCTGAGCACCTACCTGCACTCTGACCCATAGATAGATGTCGCCCGAGGTAAAAAGAAATCAACAGGCCCCTAGGCACTAATCGGATTCATTGCTTTGGTTTCCAGGCATCTCTCCTCAGAGGCCTGGATTTCAATACCAGAGTATGGCTGTTTCTTGACTCACCCATCAGAACAAATCTCCTCTACACATGGGAAACTTGCATGGTGGAGCTGTGTCAAACCTCTGTTTAGGAGAAGCCTTCAGGGCCCTAGTGCCACCGCTTAATGCCACAGTCTCCATAGACACAAAAACATATTAGGAACCATCCACAGGAGAGTCCATTTAAACTCAGCCTCCTCGGTTGCTCCCCGAGATCCAACAGATCTAGCCTATCTTGTAGCTAGGAGAATATTGGTTGCGAGGTGGGCTACCCAGCCATCCATCCTTAGAACCCTGCTCAGAATCGTTGGCCTGGAGCCAACCAACTGGTCTCAATTGTCCCACAGTAGAATCTTTGCAGTTTGGAGCTTCTCACAACTCCCATGGTGGGAAAACCCCCACGGCCTCGAGATTCCCCCCCTTTATGAAGGGGCCATCAGGGACAGAAAGTCAAATCTGAGGCATCGTCTGATGCTCAACCTGACTTCAGGTGCACGAGATCTCGATTCAGGTCTGTAGATTGTGCCTGCCATGTCCTCACCATAAAACCTAAGCCTAGCTTGTGTTCTCAGAGTTCCGTCCTCAGACTACCGGCCCACAAGCCCTCCAGTTTGGCAATCCGGAAGTACAATGCAGCACACTGTGGGCCCTCCAAGAGAAACATTGCCCTCTGGGGCTACCTAGAAACCCCAAATGAAGATCAACCTGCACGCCATTTGGCTGTACACCAAATATATAGGCTGACCTGGGCATCATTGCCTTCTCTGACACAGCCTGAGCTGGACCTCCTGGCCCCACCCAGACAGCTGGCCGCACACTAGGCACATTGGAACCGCCATGGACTTAGTTCGTCATCTCTTCCCAACCTCGGTTTTCAGGCTTCAGTACCTAGACCTTATCTCTAATCACTGCCCAGGTTTGAAAATGTTGCAGAAATCAGAACTCGTTCCCTTGGCAAGAAACCTCGTGGTTGGCATGGTGTCCAACGTTCAGTGTAGTTGAAATCAGTGTGGCACATGAGACCCAGCCCATGCTTGAGAGCTACATTGGTCTCAAACACACATTGTGACCCTCAGCCTGAGCCCGGTCCTCAGGCAAGGCCTCTCAGTGGCTGCATGAGAAACAGCATATTGGGCTTGCCATGCCCCTAGACCCTAATTTTTAACCATAGTTCGGGTTGTCCCTTCACTCTTGCCCAGGGCTCTGCTTTGGAATTCCTCTTTTGGTGGGACACCTCAGGTAACAAACCTTAAAGGAGTCCTCCCATCCCACAGATTCACGAAAAAGAATTGGGATCGGACCAGATCCACAGAGAGGAAGATTTGTCCATGGCCCAGGAGGCCTCCCCGACATTCCTCGGCCATCACTGATACAAAATCCAGAGACAAAAGCCTGAGCAAGCGCCTCAGACTCGCTCTTTCTTCATATCCTGAAGAGTTCTTCTCCTGGTTTGTAGGTCGGGCTTGCCATACCTACGTTCCCAAACCTAAGATGAGTTTGTGTTTTTTGTTTTCTGTCCTCAAATTCCTGGGCCACATACCCTCCAGACTGAGCCCCTGGAGCCACACATTAGTACTGTGCCTACCCAATCCATGGGAATTCTGCCCATACCATTGTCTCAAACCGTTCAAATTAGGAGAACCCTCCATAGTCCCTGAGGCCATCTCAATGGTGTAGGTTGTCCCGGACAAACAAGGGCCGTCTGACACCAGCTGAGCATCAACCTCCACTCATACCATAGATGGATGTCCCCAGAGAAGAAGATTGAACCAGGCAGGACCCTAGGACATAATGGGATCCATAGCTTTGGTTTACAGGCATGTCTCCTCAAAAGCCTGGATTCCAATACCAGCATAGGGCTTCTCCTGAGGCACCCATCAGAACAAATCTCGTCTCCACAAGGAAACTTGTGCATGGGAGCTATGTCAAAGGCTTAGGAGAATACTTCAGGGTGCCGGTGCCACCGCCCCATTCCAAGGCCCTCAGGGACACAAACAAACATTAGGACCCATCCTCCGGAAAGTCCATTTCAACTCAGCCACCCCGGTAACACCTGCTGAGCCATCAGATCTATACTGTCTTGTTGCTAGAAGAAAATTCCATCAGATCTATACTGTCTTGTTGCTAGAAGAAAATTGGAATGCGAGGCGGGCTTCCCAGGCATTCAACCTCGAATGGTGCTCTCGAGTCATTCCATATGTGATGTCCTGGAGCTGTCCAACAGGTCTCAATTGTCCCGCAGAAGGAATCTTTGAAGGGCCATCTCACAACTCCCAACGTGGGGAAACCTCCATGGACTAGAGATTCCACTCCCTTCATGAATGGGCCGTCATGTACAGAAACTCCAACCAGAGCCAATGTCTGATCCTCGCCCTGAATTCAGATGCATGAGATATTGGTTCAGATCTGCCGAGGTACCTGCCGTGCCCTCGACCTGAAACCCAAGTCTAGCTTGTGTTCTCAGACTTCCGTCCTCACACTCCTGGCCCAGAAGACCTCAAGTTTGGCAATTCCGAACCCACTGTGCAGCACTCTGCCTGCCCTCTAGAAAAAAAATATTGCCTCATGAGCTGCCCAGGCACATCATATGAGGATAAACCTACACGCCACTTGACTGTACGTAAATTATATACTCTAAGCTGTGCACTAATGCACGGTCTGACACACCTGAGCCCGGACCTCCTGACTAACACACAGACAGCTGACCACACACTGAGCACAACAGACCAGCCATGGCCCTCAGACATCATCTCTTCCATACCTCAGTTTTCAGGCTTCAGAACCTACCTTTTCTCCAATCACTGTCCAGGGGTGATGGTATGTAGAAATCAGAACTCCTCCTTACCCATGGCAAGAAACCTTGTGGTTGGCATGTTGTCCAACGTTCAGTGTAGGAGAAACCAGCATTCACCCTGAGGCCCAGCCCATTCTCAAATGCGACGAGGGCATAAACACACCAAACTCTTTGGACGAGGCCAACCTTCTAAAGAGTAAGACTCGTCCATTTCCCATGAAGTCACCCGGAAATTTCACGACCATGAGTCACACGATATCCAGAGATAAACTTGAGCAAGAGCCTCACACTCGCCCTTTTTTCATATCCCGAAGAGTTCTTCTCATGTTCTGTAGATCAGTCCTGCCATACCTATGACCCGAAACATAAGCCGAGGTTGTGTTTTCAGACAACTGTCCAAACAGCCCTGGCCTACACACCCCAAAGGCTCAGGCCCTTGGAGCCAAACCTGAGGACTGTACTTGCCCTCTCCAAGGGAATTGTGTGTACCCATTCCAATGGCCACAATCCTACTAATAGGATAAACCTCCAAAGTTCCTGAGGCCATCCCAATAGTGGTGGCTTCCCAGGACAAACAGGAGCAATCTGAGCACATCAGAGCACCTACCTGCACTCAGACCCATAGACTGATGTCCCCAGAGAAAAAAAGGAATGAACAGACCACTAGGCACTAATCGGATCCATTGCTATGGTTTCCAGGCATGTCTCCTCAGAGGCCTGGATTTCAATACCAGCATATGGCTGTTTCTTGACTCACCCATCAGAACAAATTTCATCTACATATGGGAAACTTGCACGGTGGAGCTGTGTCAAAGTCTCTGTTTAGAAGAACCCATAAGGGACCCAGTGCCACCGCTTCATTCCAAGGTCTCCATAGACACAAAAACATATTAGGACACATCCACAGGAGAGTCAATTTCAACTCAGCCTCCTCAGTTGCTCCCCCAGATCCAGCAGATCTAACCTTTCTTGTAGCTAGGAGAAAATTGGAATGCCAGGTGTGGTACCTAGCCATCCATCCTCAGAACCATGCTTGGAATCCTTGGCCTGGCGCCAACTAACAGGTCTCAATTGTCCTGGAGAAGAATCTTTGTAGTTTGGAGCTTCTCACAACTCCCATCGTGCGAAACCCCCCATGTCCTCGTGATTCCCCCCCTTCATGAAGAGGCCATCAGGGACAGAAAGTCCAACCTGAAGATCGTCTGATCCTCACCCTGACTTCAGATGCACGAGATCTCGATTCAGGTCTGTAGATTGTGCCTGCCATGTCCTCACCCATAAAAACTAAGCCTAGCTTGTGTTCTCAGACTTCAGTCCTCAGACTACTGGCCCACAAGCCCTCCAGTTTGGCAATCCAGAAGTACAATGCGGCACTCTGCCTGCTCCCTGGAAGAAGAACATTGCCCTCTGGGGCTACCCAGAAACCCCAAATGAGGATCAACCTGCACGCCATTTGGCTGTACACCAAATATATAGGCTGAAGTGGGCACAATTGCCCATTCTGACACAGCCTGAGCCTGGAACTCCTGGCCCCACCCAGACAGCTGGCCGCACACTGAGCACATCGGACCCGCCATGGCCATAGGTCGTCATCTCTACCCAACCTCGGTTTTCAGGCTTCAGAACCTTGACCTTATCTCCAATCACTGCCCAGGTTTGAAAATGTTGCAGAAATCCGAACTCGTTCCCTTGGCATGAAACCTCGTGGTTGGCATGTTGTCCAACTTTCAGTGTAGTTGAAACCAGTGTGGCACATGAGACCCAGCCCATGCTTGAGGGCCACATTGGTCTCAAACACACATTGTGACCCTCAGCCTGAGCCCGGTCCTCAGGCAAGGCCTCTCAGTGGCTGCATGAAGAAACATCATATTGGGCTTGCCATGCCCCTAGACCCTAATTTTTAACCATAGTTCGGGTTGTCCCTTCACTCTTGCCCAGGGCTCTGCTTTGGAATTCCTCTTTTGGTGGGACACCTCAGGTAACAAACCTTAAAGGAGTCCTCCCATCCCACAGATTCACAAAAAAGAATTGGGATAGGGCCAAATCCACAGAGAGGAAGATTCGTCCATGGCCCAGGAGGCCTCCCCGACATTCAACGGCCATCGCTGATACAAAATCCAGAGACAAAAGCCTAACCAAGCGCCTCAGACTCGCTCTTTCTTCATATCCTGAAGAGTTCTTCTCATGATTTGTAGTTCGGCCGTGCCATACCTACGTTCCCAAACCTAAGCTGAGTTTGTGTTTTTTGAGTTCTGTCCTCAAAGTCCTGGGCCACACACCCTCCAGGCTGGGCCCCTGGAACCACACATTAGGACTGTGCCTAACCAATCCATGGGAATTCTGCCCATTCTATTATCCAAAACCGTACAAATTAGGAGAAACCTCCAAATTCCCTGAGGCCATACCAATGGTGTAGGTTGTCCGGGACAAAAAAGGGCCGTCTGACACCAGCTGAGCATCTACCTCCACTCATACCATAGATGGATGTCCCCAGAGAAGAAGATTGACCAGACAGGACCCCAGGCCATAATGGGAACCATAGCTTTGGTTTACAGGCATGTCTCCTCAAAAGCCTGGTTTCCAATACCAGCTGAGTGCTTCTCCTGAGGCACCCATCAGAACAAATCTCGTCTACACATGGGAAACTTGCATGTTGGAGCTCTCTCAAAGCCTCTGGTTAGAAGGACATTTCAGGTTCCCGGTGCCAGCGCCTCATTCCAAGGTTTCCATGGAGACACACCCACATTAGGACCCATCCACAGGAGAGTCCATTTCAACTCAGCCCCCTAAGTTGCTCCCCCTGATCCAGCAGATCTAACCCGTCTTGTCGCTAGGAGATGATTGGAATGAGAGGCAGGCTTCCCAGACATCCATACTTAGAACCATTCTCAGAATTATGCTGTATGGGAAGTCCTGGAGCCAACCAACAGGTCTCAATAGTCCCTCAAAAGAATATTTACTGTTTGGAGCATCTCACAACTCCCATCGTGGGCAAACCTCCATGGCCTCGTGATTTCGCCCCCTGTGCTTCATGAAGGGGCCATCAGGGACAGAAGCTCCAACCTGAGCGATCGTCTGATCCTCGCCCTGACTTCAGATGCAGGACATCTTGATTCATCTCTGCAGAGTGTGTCTGCCGTGCCCTTGCCCAGAAACGTAAGTCTAATTTGTGTTCTCAACTTCCATCCTCACATTCCTGGCCCACAAGCCCTCCAGTTTGGCAATTCCAGAACTACAAGGCAGCACTCTGCCTGCTTTCCGGAAGAAAAACATTGCCCTCTGGGGCTACCCAGATTCCCCAAATGAGGATCAACCTGCATGCCACTTGACTGGACCCCAATTATACAGGCTGCCCTGGGCACTACTGCCCTTTCTGGCACAGCCTGAGACTGAACCTCCTGGCTTGCACCCACCCAGCTAGCCACACACTGAGCACATCAGACCCGCCATGGCCTTAGGTCATCATCTCTTTCCAACCTCGGTTTTCAGGCTTCAGAACCTAAACCTTATCTCCAGTCACCACCCAGGGTTGAACATGATGCAGGAATCAGAACTCCTTCCCCATGGCAAGAAACCTTGTGGTTGGCATGTTGTCCAACGTAAAATGTAGTTGAAACCAGTGTGGCCCATGAGGCCCTGCAGATGCTTGAGGACCAAGTCGTTCACAAACATGCATTCTGACCCTCAACGTGAGCCCAGTTCTCAAGGAAGGCCTCTCAGTGGCTGGACCAAAAGACAGCATATTGGGCTTGTCATGCCCCTAGGCCCCAATTTTTAACCAGATTTCTGGTTGTCCAGTCTCCCCTCCCCAGGGCTCGGCTTTGGAATCCCTCTTTTGGTGGGACACCTGAGGTAACAAAACTGAAAGGACTCCTCCCATCCCACAGTTTGACCCAAAACAATTGGAATCGGGCCAAATCCACAGAGCGGAAGACTCGTCCATGGCCCATGAGGCCTCCCAGACATTCCACGCCCATCGTTGACACAAAATCCAGAAACAAAAGCCTGAACAAGTGCCTCACAATCTCTCTTTCTTCATATCTGGAAGAATTCTCCTCACGGTCTGTAGATCGGGCCTGCCATACCTACGTCCCTAAACCTAAACTGAGTTTGTGTTTTAGACTTCTGTCTCCACAGTCCTGGTGCACACACCCTGCAGGCTGGGGCCCCTGGAGCCACATCAAAACTGTGCCTTCCCTCTCCACGGGAATTCTGCCCATTCCATTGTCCATAATCATAAAATTAGGAGAAACCTCCAAAGTCCCCAAGGCCTTCACAATAGTGTAGGCCGCCTGGGACAAACAAGGGCCATCTGACACCAGCTGAGCATCTAACTCCACTAATACCTTAGATGGATGTACACAGAGAAGAAGATTCAACCGGACAGGCCCCTAGGCTCTAAACGGAGCCATTGCTTTGGTTTCCAGTTATCTCTCTTCAGAGGCCTATATTCCAATAACAGTATATGGGGGTTTCCTGAGGCACCAATCAGAACAAATCTCGTCTCCACATGGGAAACTTGTCCTTTGGAGATGTCTCAAAACCTCCGGTTAGGAGAATCCTTCAGGGCCCATGCACCAACGCCCCATTCCAAGGTCTCCATGGACACAAACCCACATTAGCATCCATCCTCAGGAGAGTCCATTTCAACTCAGCCCCCTTGGTTGCTCTGACAGAGCCAGCATATCAAACCTGTCTATTTGCTAGGAGACAACTGCAATGTGAGGCGGGCTTCCCATGCATCCATCCTAAGATCCCTGCTCTGGTGTCATTCTGTATGGTATGTACTGGAGTGATACAAAAGGTCTCAATTGTTGATCAGAAGGAATCCTTGTTGTTTGGAGCATCTCACAACTCCCATCGTGGGTAAACCTCCATGGACTGGAGATGCTGTCCCCTTCATAAAGTGGCCAGAATGGACAGAAATTCAAACCTAAGCCTAGGTTTGAACCTCGCCCTGACTTCAGATTCATGATATCCCGATTCAGATCTGCAGAGGGTGCCTGCCGTGCCCTCGCCCAGAACCTACGCCTAACATGTGTTCTCAGACTTCCGTCCTCACACTCCCCGTCCACAAGGCATCCACTTTGGAAATTCCGGAGCCACAATGCAGCACTCTGCCTGTCCTCCAGAAGAAAAACATTGCCCTTGGGGCTACCCAGAAATTTCAAATAAAGATCAACCTGCACGGCACTCAGTTGTACCCCAATTATACAATCTACCCTGGGCACTAAGGCCCTGTCTGACACAGCCCAAGCTTGGACCTCCCGACCAACACCCAGACAGCTGGCTCCACGCTGAGCATATCGGACCCGACATGGCCTTAGGTTGTCATCTCTTCCCAACCTCGGTTTTCAGACTTCACAACCTGGACCTTATGTCCAATCACTACCCAGGGGTGAATGACATGCAGAAATCAGAATTAATACTTCCCCATGGCAAGAACTCATGTGGTTGACATGTTGACTATCATTCAGTGTAGGAGAAACAAGCATGCACCATGAGTCCCCACCCATGCTTGAGTACCACGAGGGCATAAACACGCATTGTGACCCTCAGCATGAGTTCTGTCCTCAATGAAGGCCTCTCAGTGGCTGGACCATTAGAAGGCATATTGGGCTTGCCATGCCCCTAGGCCCGTATTTTTAGTTAGATTTCTTGTTGTCCAGGGCTCTGCTCTGGAATCCCTCTTTTGGTGGGACACCTTAGTTAACAAAACTGAATCCCACAGATTAACCCAAAACAATTGGGATCTGGCCAAATCCACAGAGAGAAACACTCTTCCATGGCCCATGAGGACTCCTCGACATTCCACGGCCATCATTGACACAAAATCCAGGGGAAAAAGCCTGACAAGTGTCACACTTTCACCCTTTATTCATATCCCAAAAAGTTCTCCTCATAGTCTGTAAATCGGGCCTGCCATACCTACGTCCCCAAACCTAAGCTGAGTTTGTGTTTTAAGACATCTGTCCCCACAGTCCTTGCCCACACACCCTCAAGGCTGGGCTCTTGGAGCCACACATCAGGTCTGTGCCTGCCCACTCCACAGGAATTCTGCCCATGCCATTGTCCATAATCATACAATTTAGGAGAAACCTCCAAAGTCCCCGAGGCCATCCCTATAGTGTAGGACGCCCGGACAAACAGGCGCGGTCTGACACCAGCTGAGCAACTACCTCCATTTCATAAAATAGACAGATGTCGACAGAGAAGAAGATTGAACCAGAGAGGCTCCTAGGACCTAATTGGATGCATTGCTGTGGTTTCTATGTATCTCTCCTCAGAAGCCTGGTTCTAATACCAGCATATGTGGGTTTCCTGAGGCACCAATTAGAACAAATCTTGTCTCCACATGGAAAAATTGCTCTTTCGAGTTGTTTCAAAATCTCCGGTTAGAATCCTTTAGAGCCCTGGGGCCACCACCCCATTCCAACGTCCTCATGGACACAAACACACATTAAGACCCATCTTCAGGAGAGTCCATTTCAACTCAGCTCCCACGATTGGTCCTGCATAGCCGTCAGATCGTACCTGTCTTGTGGCAGGGAGACAATTGGTGTAAGAGGCAGTCTGCTCAGGCATCCATCCTTAGAACCCGGCTCTGGAGTCATTCCATATGGGATGTCCTGGAGCCATCCAACAGTTCTCAATTTTCCCGCAGAAGGAATCCTTGCAGTTTGGAGCATCCCACAACTCCCAACGTGGGAAAACCTCCATGGCCTCGAGATTCCACCCCTTTGATGAAGGGGCCATCATGGACAGAAACTCCAACCTGCGCCTAAGTCTGATCCTCGTCCTGACTTCAGATGAATGAGATTTTGATTCGGATCTGCAGAGGGTGCCTGCCGTGCCCTCGCCCTGAAACTTAAGTCTAGCTTATGATCTCAGACTTACGTCCTCACACTCCTGGTCCCGACGCCCTTAAGTTTGGCAATTCTGGACCCACAATGCTGCACTCTGCCTGCCCCAGTGAGATTCCCTGACACAATAAATGAGGATGAACCTACATGGAACTCAACTGTACCCAAATTATACAGTCTAACCTGGGCACTAATGCACTGTCTGACACAGCCTGAATCCATACCTCCTGAACAACACCCAGAAAGCTGACCGCACACTGAGCACATCGGACCCTCCATGACCTTAGGTTATCATCTCATCCCAACCTCGATTTTCTGGATTCAGAACTTAGATCTTATCTCCAGTCACTGCCCAGGGGTGAACATGATGCAGAAATCAGAATTCCTCCTTCCCCATGGAAAGAAACCTTGTGGTTCGTATGTTGACCAAAGTTCAGTGTAGGAGAATCAAGCATGGCCCATGAGTCCCCGCCCATGCTTGATGCCTACATTGGGCACAAACATGCATTGTGACCCTCAGTGTGAGCACTGTACTCAAGTAAGACCTCTCAGTGGCTGGACCAAGGTACCCATATGGGGATTGCCATGCCCTTAGGCCCCCAATCTTATACAGAGTTCGGGTTGTCCAGTCGCCCCTTCCCAGGGTTCTGCTCTGGAATCCCTCTTTAGTGGCACACCTGAGGTAAAAAACAAAACAAAACAAAACAAAACAAAAAAACAGAATGGACTCCTCCTATCCCACGGAATGACCCCAAAATATTGGGATCATATAAATCCCCATAGAGGAACTCTCACCCATGGTCCATGAGGACGCCCCTACATTCCACGGCCATCAGTGACACAAAATCCAGAGTCAAAAGCCTGAGCAAGTGCCTCACACTCACTCTTTGTTCATATCCTGAAGAGTTCTGCTCAAGGTCTGTAGATCGGGCCTCCCATACCTATGTCCCCAAACCTAAGACGAGTTTCTGTTTTCAGACTTCTGTCCCCACAGCTATGACCCACACACCCTCCATGCTTGAACCCCTAGAGCCACACCTCAGGATTGTGCCTTCCCTCCCCAAAGGAATTCTGCCCATTTCATTGGCCACAAACTTGCAAATTAGGAGAAACCTCCAAAGTCAAAGTGGCCATCCCAATAGTGTAGACTGCCCAGGACAAATAGGGGCAATCTGACACCAGCTGAGGAACTACCTCCACTCAATCCCATAGACAGATGAACCGAGAGAAGAAGATTAAACCAGACAGGCCCCAGGCCCTAATCAGATCCATTGCCTTGGTTTCCAGGCATCTCTCCTCAGAGTTCTGGTTTCCAATACCAGCATATTGGGGGTTACTGAAGCACCAATGAGAACAAATCTTGTTTCCCCATGGGAAAAATGCTTCTTGGAGCTGTGTCAAAACCTCTGGTTAGGAGCATCCTTCAGAGCCCTGGTGCCACTGCCCCATTCCAAGGTCTCCATGGACACAATCCCACATTATGACCGATCCTCAGGAGAATGCATTTCAACTCAGCCCCCTCGGCTGCTACATCATAGGCAGCAATCAAACGTGCCGTTTCGATAGGAGACAATTGGAATGCAAGGCCGGATGCCCAGGCATCCATCCTTAGAACCCTGCTCTGCAATTGTTCCATATGGGATGCCCTGGAGCCATCCAACAGGTTTCAACTGACCCGCAGAAAATCCTTGTGGTTTGGAGCATCTCACTACTGCAATCATGGGAAAACACCAATGGCGGTGTGATGACCCCCCTTCATGAAGGGGCCATCATGGACAGAAACTCCAACCTGAGCCAACATATGAACCTCGCCCTGACCTCAGATGCATGAAATCTCAATTCAGCTCTGCAGAGTGTGCCTGCCATGTCCTCGCCCTGAAACCAAAGCAAAGCTTCAGTTCTCAGACTTACATCCTTGCATTCCTGGCCCCAAGGACTCCAGTTTGGCAGTTCCGGAGCCAGAATGCAGCACTCTGCCTGCCCTCCAGAAGAAAGACTTTGCCCTATGGGGCTACGGAGAAACCCCAAATAATTATCTTCTGCATGCCACTCAACTGTACCCCAATTATACAGCGTATCTGGGCACGAATGCCCTGTCTGGCACAGCCTGAGTGCAGACCTCCTGAACGACACCTAGAAAGCTGGCCCCAAACTGAACACATCGGACCCGCCATGGCCTTAGGTCGTCATCTCTTCCAAACCTCGGTTTTCAGGCTTCAGAACCTAGACCTTATCTCCAATTAGTGCCCAGAGGTGAACGTGATGCAGAAATCAAAACTCCTCCTTCCCCATGGCAAGAAACCCTGAGGTTGGCATGTCCAAGGTTCAGTGTAGGAGAAACCTGCAAGCTCAATGAAGTCCCGCCCAATATTGAGGACCACCTTGGGCACAAACACACATTGTGACCCTCAGCATGAGTCCACTATTCAAGTAACGTCTCTCAGTGGCTGTACCAAGAATCTGCATATGGGCTTGCCATGCCCATAGGACCCCAGGCCTAACCAGAGGGTGGGTATTCCAGTTGTATGTACCCAGTGCTCTGCTCTAGAATCCCTCTATTGTGGGAACACATGAGGCAGAAAACAGGACTCCTCCCTTCCCACAAAATGACCCCAATCTCTTGGGAGCCGGACAAATCACCAGAGAGGGAGACTTCCATGGCCCATGAGAGCATGCTTACATTAAATGACCATCATGAATACAACATCCAGAGACATAAGCTTGAACGACCGCCTCTCACTCGCCTTACTTTCTAATCACAATGAGCTCCCCTCACGGACTGTAGATCACTCCTGCCATAACCTCAGCCCCAAACCTCAGCCGAGTTTGTGTTTTTGGATGTCTGTCCCCACAGCCCTGGCCCACACAGCCGCCAGGCCGGGGCCTCTGGAGCCACACCACAGGACTGTCCTGCTCTCTCCAAGGAGACTATGCCCATTCCATTGCCCATAACCCCACAGAATCGGAGAAACCTCAAGGCCCCCGAGGACATCCCACTACTATAAGCCTCTCTGGACAAAGGCATCCTGACACTAGCTGAGCAACTACCTCCATGCAGAAACACAGACAGATGTCGGCAGAGACAGTAGATTGAACCAGACAGGCCCCTGGGCCCTAATCTGAACTCTTGCTTTGGTTTCCAGGTGTCACTCCTCAGAGGCCTGGGTTTGAAGACCAGCATCTGGGGCTTTCCTGAGACACCAAACAGAACAACTATCGTCTCCACATGGGAAGCTTCATTGTTGGAGCTGTGTCAAACCCTTCGGTTTGGAGAAACCTGCAGAGTCCCTGAGCCACCGCCACATTCCAAGGTCTCCATGGCCACCAAAGCACAGTATGACTCATCCTCAGGAGAGTCCATTTCAACTCAGCCCTCTGAGAAACCCGCCCAAGAGCCTGCATATTGAGCCTGCCTCGCCCCAAGCAGCCAGTGGGAATGTGAGGTGGCATTTGCAGACATTCATGCTTAGACCCCTTCTCTCGAGTCTTTCTGTAGGGGTCATCCTAGAACCATCTCATAGTACTCGACTGTCCTACAGAGGAAACCTTGATGTTTGGGGCAGCTCATAACTCCCAGCGTTGGGAAACCTCCCTGGCCTCATGACGCCCCCACCCCCTTCAGGAAGGGGCCATAATGGACACAAACTCCAACCTGAGGCAACGTCTGATACTCGCCCTGACCTCAGATGCAGGAGATCTTGATTCAGTCTCTGCAGAGTGGGCCTGCCATGCCCCAAACCTAATGCTAGCTTGTGTTTTCAGACTTCCCTCTTCACACTCCTGGCAAACAAGCCCTCCAGACTGGGAATTCCAGAACCACAACAGTTTTCTGCCTGCCCACCAGAAGAAAAACGTTGCCCTATGGGGCTCTCCAGAAACCACAAATGAGAACCAACCTGCTCTGGCCTCGACCGCACCCTAACTGGAAAAGCTACCCTGGTCAGTAAAGCTCTGTCTGAGACGCCTGACATCCCGACAGACAAGGAAACAGCTGGCTGCACACTAAGCACATCAGACAGGCCATGGCCTTATGCCGTCATCTCTTCCCAACCTGGGTTTTCAGACATCTGACCCTAGATATTATATCAAATCCTGGCAAACGTGGGTAACTGAAGCACAAATCAGATCTTCTCCTTCCCCATGGCTGGAAAGCTTGCTGTTGGCATGGAGTCATACCTTCAGTGTAGGAGAAACCTTCATGGCCCCTGAGGCCAAGCCTAAACTTGAGTGCCTCTTTGGGTACAAGCTCGCATTGGGACCATCAGCATGGGCCCCATGTCGAAGTAAGGTCTCTCAGGGCCTGGACTAAGAGCCCGCATATGGGGCTTGCCAAGCCCCTATGATCCCAATCTTCACAAGAGCTCGAGTATTCCATTTGCTCGAACCCAGGACTGTTATCTGGAGTCCCTCTCCTGGAAGAACACCTGAGCCAGACAGCAGGACTCCACCCTTCCCACAAAATGTCCCCAAAATCTTAAGAGCTGGACCAACTCCTCAGAGAGGGAGACTCTTCCATAGCCCCTGAGGTCACCCCTACATTCCACGGCTATGGGAGACAAAACATCCAAAGACAAAAGCTTGCGTGACTGCCTCCCATTTGCCCTTCTTTCATAAGCTGAGGATCTCCTCTCACGGTCTGTGGGTCCATCCTGCAATGCTCTCGGCTCTGCACCCAAGCCGAGTTTGTGTTTTCAGACTTCTGTGCCCACAGCCCGGACCCACACACCCTCCAGGCTAGGGCCTATGGAGACACACTGAAGGACTGTGCCAGTCCTCTCCAAGAAAACTGTACCCAATCCATTGGCCAAAACCCTAGAGATTAGGAGAATCCAATAAGGTCTCCAAGGCCATGCCTCGGCCATGGACTAAGAGGGGCACTCTGACACCAGCTGAGCAACTATCTCCACTTAGATACTCAGACAGTGTCCCCAGAGACAAAAGATTGAAACGGACAGGCATCTAGGCTCTAATCTGAACCCTAGCTTTGGTTTCCAGGTGTCTCTACACAGAGAACTGGTTTGAAGACCAGTATCTGGGGCTTTTCTGAGGCACCAAAGAGAACCTGTCTCATCTCCACATAGGGATCTCTTTTTAATTGGAGCAATATTACATCCTTCGGTTAGGCGAATACTTCATGGCCCCTGAGCTGCCAACATATTCCAAGGTCTCCATGCACACAAACCCACATTATGACCCATCCGCAGGAGAGTCCATTTCAATTCAGCCCCCTAGTTAGCTCGCCCCAGAGCCAGTAGTTCAAACATGTCTTGTCACAAAGAGCCAATGGGAATGTGAGGTATGCTGTACAGGCATCCATCCTTCGAATCCTGCTCTCCAGTCTTTCCGTATGGGACATCCTGGAGCCATTCAACAGGACTCGACTGTCCAGCAGATGGAAAGCTTGTGGTATGGGTCAATGCACAAACTAGAGTTTGTGCTGGTGTCTAAGGTGCTGTGCAGGATTCTCCAATCTTGAGGGTTTGGCACAGGTCGAAGGGCATGGTTTCCTACTGGGGAGAGGAGATATTCTATTGTGTGGCTCAGGGACCACATGTTGTATCCTAAGTTGGTATTTCAGAACAGGACCCTGAGGACAGATGCCTGAAAACCTAATCTAGTGTTCCAATGACGTCCTAGGAGCATGTCAGGTACAATCTTCTGACCCAGGAACATTGAAATGGCTGTCTGCTTGGATGTAGGTGATCAGGGCGTTTCAGACTGGCATTTGTGTCCAGTGCTGCCGACAATATTGGGTTGGGCTCAGGGCTCTTGCATGTTTCTCCTAAACTGGAAGGTTTGGGCAGGTTTGACGGGCACAGTTTCCTTGGGGATGGCAGGCCTAGTCATGTGTTGTGGATCCAGAGACCCTGTCCTGGAGGGCATATGAGCCATGGTTTTGGGAGAGAAGTCTGCAAACACAAATGTGGGTTATGGTTAGTGGAAAGGTGATCACAGGCCCAATGAGTAGACCTGGAGTGCAGCTTGTCAGGAGTTGTAATTAGGGTGACTGGAAGGCAGTAGCACAGGCTTTTCTCTCTATATTGTGTGTCCAGGATGGCCTCGGAATGCAGGTATAGTCTCATGGGTCCATGGGAAACTTTTCCTCTCTATGGATCTGTGCAGCTCATAGTTTGGTGGCTTTTTTGGGGAAGGGAAGAGTGTTGTTTTCCATCTTATGGGTGCCCCAAAACAGGGATTCCAGATACAGGCTCTTTTTCTGGGCATCTGGGACTTCCCACCAAGGGTTAGGATTTGCACCTAGGGGTGTATGAGGCCTGCAATGCGGGATCATGATGGTGCAACTGAGAGGGATTGTTTGAAAGCTTGCTCAGGCTGAGTCTCACAATGCCTGTTTGCTCCCATGGCGGCCCTCAGGAGTGGGAGTGGTCTCATTGGTCATATATCTGGCTCCCTCTTAGAGAGTTGGACACCCAACCCAACAGCCAAATGTCCTGCCATGAGGAAGGATGAGTTCTCTTCCGTCAGGTTCCTCTGTGCTTCAGGTTGCCCCATTGGCAGGGTTTCCAGCAAGGTCTCGAGATAGGTGCCTGAATACCAAGGATGGGTGGAGATGACGTACTTGGGCCATAGCAATCCCAAATGCTAGATATGAGGCCTAAAACTCGGTCGGGGCTCAGGCTCTGTCAGACACAGCGCTAGTGGCCATGGCAGCCTTTATATCAGAGTAGATTCGAGGGCGGAGCAGATTGATCCTCATGTGGAGTTTCTTGGGAAGATTCCCAGGCATTTGTTCATTCAATAGGGAAGGCAGAATGCTGTGTTGTGGCTCCAGATTTCCCAATCACGAGAGCTTGGGGACCAGTCAGTTTTGGGTGGAATTGTAAACAAAAGCTATGGTTCAATTCAGTGCCAAGCAGAAGGCAGTTCCAATTTGTAGCAGTTTACTCGAGACATCCAGCACTGGAATAAGGGTGGATGTCAGATGCTTGCTCACACTAGAGTTTTTGTCTATGATGACCGACAAGTGGAGGGGTGGTATAAAGAGGCCATGGAGGAGTTCACATGCTGAGGCCTGTGAACTGCTGCAAAAAGTAACATTTCTTTGTACAGTGTAGGTGAAGTCTGGTTTGTTTACTCTAGGTTTCCCCATGTGGAAAGTTTGTGAAGAAGAGCTCTCCGGCATGGATGCCAGGAAAGCACACCTCCATTGACAATTGCAGCTGAGGAACATGGCAGATTCGTTCTGGTGGCTCTGGGACAAAGTGCCAAGGCCTTGAGTTGACATGGGATCTCTTGCAGATGGGTCACAATGCTTGTTTGTTACCAGGGAGAACTTAGAATGTGATGGTTGCTAAGGTGCCATGCAGGATTCTCCTACCCTGAGGGTTTGGCACAGGTCGAAGAGCATGGTATTCTTCTGGGGACAGGGGATGTTCTGTCGTGTGGCTCAGAGACCACATGATGTGTCATAGATTGGTATTTCAGAACAGGCCCCTGAGGACAGATGCCTGAAAACCTAATGGGGTTCCATTGAGAGCCTACTGGCATTTTAGGTTCAATCGTCTATCTCACGATCATTGACTTGGCTATTTCCCTGGATGTAGGTGATAAGGGTGTTTCAGACTGCGCATTTCCATCCCGAGTGGCCGGCAATATTGGTGTGGGCTCAGGGGCCACACAGGTTTCTCCTAATCTGGAAGGTTTGGGCAAATCTGATATGCACAGTGTCCTTGGGGTTGGCAGCCAGAGTTCTGTGGTGTGGCTCCAGAGATCACATTCTGGTGGGCATGTGAGCCATGGTTTTGGGAGAGAAGTCTGCAAACACAAATACAAATTAGGGTGAGTGGCGAGGTGATCACAGGCCCAATGCGTAGACCTGGAGGGAAGCTCGTCATGAACTATAATTAGGGAGACTGGAAGGCAGTAGCACAGGCTTTTCTCTCTGGATTGTGTGTCCAGGATGGCCTTGGAATGCAGGTGTGGTCTCATGGGTCCATGGGAGTCTTTTCCTCTCTATGGATCCTGGTGGCTCTCCATAGTTTTGTGGCTTTTTCGGGGAAGGGGAGAGTGATGTTTTCCACCTTATGGGTGCCACAAAACAGGGATTCCAGAGACGGGCTCTGGTTCATGGCATCTGGGACATCACAACAAGGGCTAGGATTTGGGCTTAGGGGCATATTAGGCCTGCAATGCGGGTTCATGGTGGTGCAACAGAGAAGGATTCTTTGAAAGCATGCTCAGGCTGAGGGTCACAAGGCCTGTTTGCCTCCAGGGCATCCCTGAGGAGTTTGTGTGGTCTCACTGGACTTATAAATGACTCCCCCTTTCAGGGTTGAACACCCATCCTAACAGCCAAGTTTCCTGATATGAAGAAGGAGGAGTTCTCTATTGTGCTTCAGGATGCCCCATTATCAGGGATTCCAGCAAAGGTCTGGGGACAGGTGCCTGAATACCAAGGATGGGTAGAGATGAAATACTTGAGCCATGGCATTCCCAAATACTAGATGTGGGGCTCAAACTCTGGTGACTGACACTAGGTCTGGGCTCAGGCTCTGTCAGACACAGCACTAGTGGCCAGGGCAACCTATAAATCAGGGTCCCTCCGATATAGGGCCAAGCAGATTGATCCTCATGTGGGGTTTCTGGCCAGACTCACCAGGCACTTGTTTCTATCGGGAAGGCAGAATGCTGTGTTGTGTCTCCATAATTCGCTATCAAGAAGGCTTGGGGACCAGTCGGGTGAGGAAGGAATTGTAAACACAAGCTACAGTTCAATTCACTGCCAAGCGGAAGGCTGTTCCTGTGTCCAGCAGCTTTTTCGAGATATCCAGCACCTTAGTAAGGGAGGACGTCAGATATTTGCTCACACTGGAGTTTGTGTCTATGATGACTGACAAATGGAGGGGTGGCGTCAAGAAGCCATGTAGGGATTTTCACGTTGAGACTCATGAGCTGCTCCAAATAGCAAGGTTTCATTCTACTGGACAGGTGGAGTGTGGTTTATTTGCTCCAGGGTCCCCCATGTGGAAAGTTTGGGTAGCAGAGCTCTACCGCATGGATGCCTGGAATGTTCAACTTCATTGACCATTGCAACTGAAGAACATGGCAGCTTTATTCTGGTGTCTCTGTAGCAAAGTACCAAGTCCTTGATTTGACATGGAATCTCTTGCAGATGGGCCACACAGCTGGTTTGTTACCAGGTAGATCTTAGAATGTGCTGGTGGCTTAGTAGTTGTGCAGGAATCTACTACTCTGGGATTTTGCACAGATTGTAGGGCACGGTTTCCTTCTGGGGACAGGAGATGTTCTGTTGTGTGGCCCAGCCACCACATGTTGTATCATAAGTTCGCATTCTAGAACAGGCCTCTGAGGACACATGTCTGAAAACCGAATCAATGGTTCCAATGACGTCCTAGGGGCATGTTAGGTTCATTATTCTGACTCAGGACCATTGACTTGGCTGTGTTCCTGGATGTAGGAGATCAGGGTATTTCAGACTGTGCATTTGTGTTCAGAGCGGCCGCCGAAATTGGGGTAGGCCCAGAGGCCTTGTAGGTTTCTCCTAATCTAGACAGTTTGGGCAACTGTGATGGAAACAGTTTCCTTGTGGATGGCAGGGACAGTCCTGCAGTGTGGATCCGGAGACCCCATCCTGGAGGGCATGTGTGCCATGGTTTTGGTAGATAAGTCTGCAAACACAAATTCGAATTAGGGTGAGTGGCGAGGTGATCACAGGCCCAATGCATATACCTTGAGAGCAGCTCATCTGGAACTGTAATTAGGGTGAATGGAAGGCAGTAGCACAGGCTTTTCTCTCCGGATTGTGTGTCCAGGATGGCCTCGGAATGCAGGTGTGTTCTCATGGGTCCATGGGAGACATTGCCTCTCTATGGATCCTGGTGGCTCCTCATAATTTGGTGACATTTTTGGGGAAGGGATGAGTGCTGTTTTCCATCTGAAGGGTGCACCAAAACAAAAATTCCAGAGATGGTCTCTGGGTCTGGGCACCTCGAAAATCCCACCAAGTTTTATGATTTGAACCTACAGGCATACCAGGCCTGAAATGAGGGATCATTGTGGTGAATCTGAGAGGGATTTTTTGAAAGCATGCTCAGGGTGAGGGTCACAATGCCTGTTTGTGCCAAGGGTAGTCCTCAGGAGTGTGTGTGGTGTCATTGATGTTGTAACTGGCTCCCCCTTTGAGGGTAGAACACCCATCCCAAAAGCCAGGTTTATTGCCATGGGGAAAGAAGAGTTCTCTATTGTGCTTCAAGTTCCCTAATTGGCAGGGATCCCTGCCAAGGTCTGGGGACAGGTGCCTGAATATCAAGGATGGGTAGAGATGACATACTTTGGCCATGGCAATCCCAAATGCTAGATATGGGGCCTGCTCTTTAGTGGCTGAAACTCAGTCGAGCTCAGGCTCTGTCAGACACGGCACTAGTGGCCATGGCAGCCTATAAATCGGTGTTGACTCGAGGGCCGACCTGATTGATCCTCATGTGGGTTTTCAGGGCAGACTCACCAGGCATTTCTTCATTCGATGGGGAAGGCAGAATGCTGCGTTGTGGCCCCAGATTTCCCTATCAAGAGGGCTTAAGGACCAGTCAGGTGAGGATGGAATTGTAAACACAAGCTATGGTTCAATTCAGTGCCAAGTGGAAGGCAGTTCCAATGTGCAGTGGTTTATTCAAGACATCCAGCACTGGGATAAGGGTGCATGTCAGATGTTTGCTTAGACTGGAGTTTGTGTCTATGATGACCGACCAATGGAGTGGTGGCATCAAGAGGCCATGGAGCAGTTTACACGCTGAGGCCTGTGAGTTGATCCAAATATAAGGTTTCCTTCTACTGGACAGGCGAGGTCTGGTTTGTTTACACCAGGTTCCCCCATGTGCAAAGTTTGGGTAGCATAGTACTCGCATGTGGATATTGGAAAGCACACCTACATTAACCATTGCACCTAAGGAACATGGCAGGTTCTTTCTGGTTGCTCTAGGGCAAAGTACCAAGGCCTGGATTCTAATGAAGTTGGGTCACAATGCAGTTTTGTTACCACGGAAATCTTACTATGTGCTGGTGGCTAAGGGGCCATGTATGATTAGTCTATCCTGATGGTTTGACACCGGTCGAAGAACACGGTTTCTTTCTGGGTATCGGAGATGTTCTGTTGTGGGGCTCACGGACCAAATGTTGTATCATAAGTTGGTATTCCAGAACAGGCCTCTGAGGACAGATGCCTAAAAACTTCATCTAGGGTTCCAATGAAGTCCAAGGGGAATTTCAGGTTGAATCATCAGACTCAGGACCATTGACTTCGGTGTCTGCCTATATGTAGGCAACCAGGGTGTTTCTGACTGTGCCTTTGTGTACAGAGTGGCCTCCAATATTGGGGTGGGCTCTGGGGCCTTGCAGGTTTCTCCTAATCTTGAAGGTTTAGGCAAATTTGTGGGCACGGTTTCCTTGGGGGTGGCAGGCACAGTCCTGTGGTGTGGCTCCAGAGACTCCATCGTGGAAGGCATGTAAGCCATGGTTTTGGGAGAGAAGTCTGCAATCACAAACTCGGATTAGGTTGAGTTGCGAGGTGATCGTAGGCCCAATGCATAGACCTGGAGGGCAGATTGTCAGGAACTGTAAATCACGTACCTCGAAGGCACTAGCACTGGCTTTTGTATCTGGATTGTGTGTCCATGATAGCCTTGGAATGCAGGTGTGTTCTAATGTTTCCATGAGAGTATTTTCCTCTCTATGGATCCTGGAAGCTCCCAATAGTATGGTGGCTTTCTCGTTTGAATGGAAGAGTGCTGTTTTCAATCTTAGATGTTCCCCAAAAAGGGATTCCAGAGAAGGGCTGTGAGTCTGGGTGCTTGGAAAATCCCACCAGGATTAGGATTTGGGCCTAGGGGAGTACCAGGCCTACAATGTGTGACTTGGAGGTACAACTGAGAGCGTTTGTTTGAAAGCATGCTAGTCTGAGTGTCACAATGCCTGATGTGATTAGGGCAGCCCTTATGAGTGGGAGTTGTCTCCTTGGCCATGCAGCTGGCTACCACTTTAATGTAGGACACCCATCCCAACTACCAGGATTCCTGCCATGGAAAAGGAAGAATTCTCTATTGTGCCTCAGGTTCCCCCATTAGCAGGTATTCTAGCAAATGTCTGGGGACAGATGCCTGAATACCAAGGATGGGTAGAGATGAGGGACCTGAGACATGGCCAGTCTCACATGCCTGACTCTCTGAGTAGCTGACATGAATTGAGCACTCAGGCTCTGTCAGAAACAGAACTAGTGGTCAGGGCTGAGTATGAATCAGGGGTCCCTCAAGGGCTGAGCAGATTGATCCTCATGCAGAGTTTCTGGGCAGAATCACCATGCCCTTCTTCTTTCTAAGGGGAAGGCAAAAAGCTGCGTTGTGGCCCCAGATTCCCTATCAAGCGGGCTTGGGGACCAGTAGGGTGAGGATGGAATTGTAAACTCAAGCTAAGGTTCAATTCAGTGCCAAGCAAAAGGCAGTTCCATTGTGCAGTGTCTGATTCCAGATATCCAGCACCTGAGTAAAGGTGAAAGTCAGACATTTCCTCATGCTGGAGTTTATGTCTATGATGACCGATGAATGGAGGGGTGGCGTCAAGAGGCCATGGAGGATTTCACATGCTGGGGCTTGTGAGATGCTTCAAACAGCAAAGTTTCCTTCTACCACACAGGGGGAGACTGGTTTATTTGCTCCAGGGTCCCCCATGTGGAAAGTTTGGGTAGCAGAGCACTCCCACGTGGATGCCTGAAAAGCACACCTCCATTAAAATTGCAGCTGAGAAACATGGCCAATTCGTTCTGGTGGCTCTTGGGCGAATTACCAAGGCCTGGAGTTGACATGAAGTCTCATGAAGATGGGTCATAATGCAGGTTTGTTACCATGGAGACCTTACAGTGTGCTGGTGGCTAAGGGACCATGTAGGATTCATCTACCCTGAGGGTTTGACACTGGTCAAAGGTCACGGTTTCCTTCTCGGACCAGAGATGTTCTGATGTGGGGCTAACGGACCAAATGTATCATAATTTGATATTGCAGAACAGGCCTCTGAGGATAGATGCCTGAAAATTTAATCTAGGGTTCCAATAAAATCCTAACGGAATGTCAGGTTCAATCCTCTGACTCAGTATCATTGACTTCAAAGTCTGCCTAGATGTAGGTGATCAGGGTGTTCCAGACTGTGCATTTGTGTACAGAGTGGCAACCAGTATTGGGGTGGGCTCAGGGGCCTTGCAGGTTTCTCCTAATCTGGAAAGATAGGGCAATTTGATGGGCACAGTTTCCTTGGCAATGGTGGGCACAGTCCTGTGGTGTGGCTCCAGAGACCCCATGCTGGAGGGCATGAGAGCCATGGTTTTGGGAGGGAAGTCTGCAAACACAAATGCGGGTTAGGTTTAGTGGCGAAGTGATTGTAGGCCCAATGCATACTCCTGGAGGGAAGCTCCGTGTGAAATGTAAATCGCATGCCTCAAAGGAGGTAGCACAGGATTTTTTATCTGGATTGTGTATCCACGATGGACTAAGAATGCAGGTGTGGTCTCAGGTGTCCATGGGTGATATTTCCTCTCAAATATCCTGGCGGCTCCTTATAATGTGGTGGCTTTCTCAGAGAGGAAAGAGTTCTGTTTTCCATATTAAGGGTGTCCCATAACAGGGATTGCAGAGAAGTGCTCTGGCTCTGGGCACCTGGAAATACCCACCAAGGGTTATGATTTGGGCATAGGGGCTTACCAGGCCTCCAATGCAAGTCCTGGAGATACAACTGAGAGCGTTTGTTTGAAAGCATGCTCAGGCTGAGGGTCACTATGCAAGCTTTTGCATAGGGTGGCCCTCAGGAATGGGGGTGGTCTCAATGGCCATTCAGTAGGCTAACACTCTGAGTGTTGGACACCCTTCCGAACTTACAGGAATCCTGCCATGGGGAATGAGGATTTCTCTATTGTGATTCAGGTTCCCTCATTGGTAGGGATTCCAGGAAAGGTCTGGGGACACATGCCTGAATACCAAGGATGGGTAAAGATGACGGCTCTGTTCCGTGGCCAGTCTAACATGCGGGATATGGGCCCCGCCTTCTAGGTGGCTGACACGAGGTCGGGGCTTAGGCTCTGTCAGACACAACACTAGGGGCCAGGGCTGTCTATAATTCAGGGTTCCCTCAAGGGACAAGTAGACTGATCATAATGTGGAGTTTCTGGGCAGACTCACCAGGCCCTTCTTCTTTCTATTGGGAAGGCAGAATGCTGTGTTGTGGCTGCAGAATTCCCTATCATGAGGGCTTGTGGACCAGTAGGGTGAGGATGGAATTGTAAACCCAAGCTATGAATAAATTCAGTGACAAGCGAATGGCATTTCCAGTGTGCAGCGGCTGATTCGAATATCCAGCACCTGAGTAAGCGCAGACGTCAGATGTTTGCTCAAGCTGGAGTTTGTGTCTATAATGACCGACAAATGGAGAGGAGTTGAAAAGAGGTCATAGAGGATTTCCCACACTTGAGCTTGTGAGATGCTTTAAACAGCCAGGTTTCCTTCTACAGGACAGGGCAGTCAGATTTGTTTGCTCGAGAGTCCCCCATGTGGAAAGTTTGGGTAGCAGAGCACTCCCACATGGATGCCTGGAAAGCACACTTCCACTGAACATTGCAGCTGTGGAACATGACAGGTTCTTTCTGAAGGCTCTGGGGTGAAGTACCAAAACCTGTAGTTGACATGGAATCTCATGAAGATGGCTCACAATGCTGGCTTGTTACCAGTGAGATCTTAGAATCTGCTGGTGGCTACGGGCCAAGTAGGATTCATCTACCCTGAGGGTTTGACACAGTTTCAAGAGCACGGCTTCCATCTAGAGAAAGGAGATGTTCTATTGTGGGGATCAGGGACCATATGTTGTATCTTAAGTTGGTACTCCAGAACAGGTCTCTGATTACAGATGCCTGAAAACCTAATCAGGGGTTACAATGAGGTCATAGGAGCATGTCAGGTTCAATCTTCTGACTGAGAAACACTGACTTGGGTATCTGCCTGGATTCAGGTGATCAGCGTATTTCAGACTGCACATTTGTGTCCAGAGGGGCCTCCAGTATTGGGGTGGGCTCAGGGGCCTTGCAGGTTTCTCCTTATCTCGAAGTTTTAGGCAAATGTGACGGACACATTTTCCTTGGGGATGGCAGGCACAGTCCTTTGGTGTGGCTCCAGAGACCCCATCCTGGAGGAAATATGAGCCATGGTTTCGGGATAGAAGTCTGTAAGCACAAACTCGGGTTAAGGTTAGCGGTGAGGTGATCGCAGGCCCAATGCATAGACCTGGAGGGCAGCTCGTCTGGAACTATAAATTAGTTGCCTTGAAGGTGGTAGCACAGGCTTGTGTATCTGGCTTTTGTGTCCAGGATGGCCTCGGAATACAGGTGTGGTCTCATGGATCCATGGGAGATTTTTCCTCTCAAGGATCCTAGCGGCTCCCTATACTATGGTGGCTTTCTTGGCGAAGGGGAGAGTGCTATTTTCCATCTTAGGGGTGTCCCAAAACAGGGATTCCAGAGACAGGCTGTGTTTCTGGGCCCCTGAAAAATCCCACCAGGTGTTAGGATTTGTGCTTAGGGGCATATCAGGCCTGCAAATTTGGATTCTGGAATGCAACTGAGAGTGTTTGTTTGAAAGCATGCTCATGTTGGGGGTCACAATGCCTGCTTGTGTCCAGGGCGGCCCTCATGAGTGGGCGGGTTATCATTGGCCATTCAGCTGGCTACCACTCTGAGGTCTGGAAACCCATCCCAAGAGCCATCATTCCTGCCATGGGGAAGGAGGATTTCCCTATTGTGCTTCTGGTTCCCCCATTGGCAGGGATTTCAGCAAATGTCTGGGGACAGATGCCTGCATCAAGAATGGGTAGAGATGACAGCCCTGGGACATGGCTGGTCTCACATTCTGGAGTTGGAGCCCAGTCTCTGGGTCCTGACACGAGGTCAGAGACGAGGTTCTGTCAGACTCAGCGCTAGTGGCCAGGTAAACCTATAAATGGGGTTCACTCGAGGGTCGAGTAGATTTATCCTCATGTAGGGTTTCTGGGCAGTCTCTCCAGGCTGTTTTTTCTTGCTATGGGGAAGGCAGAATGCTGTGTTGTGGCTTCAGAATTTCCTATCAAGAGAGCTTACTGAACACCAGGGTGAGGATGGAATTGCAAACCCAAGCTACTTTTTTTTTTCAAGATTTTATTTATTTGTCAGAGAGCGAGCGAGAGCAAGCACAGGCAGACAGAGTGGAAGGCAGAGTCAGACGGAGAAGCAGGCTCCCTGCGGAGCAAGGAGCCTGATGTGGGACTCGATCCCAGGACGCTGGGATCATGACCTGAGCCGAAGGCAGCTGTTTAACCAACTGAGCCACCCAGGCGTCCCGCCAAGCTACTTTTAAATTCAGTGCCAAGCATAAGGCAATTCCAGTGTGTAGCAGCTGATTCAAATATCCAGCACTTGAGTAAGTGCAGATGTCAGTTGATTGCTCACGCTGGAATTAGTGTCTATGATGACCAACAAATGGATGGGTGGCCTCAAGAGGCCATGGAGGATTACCCACCCTCAGGCTTGAGATACTCCATACAGAAAAGATTCCTTTTACCGTACAGGGGAGTCTGGTTTGTTTCCTCCAGGGTTCCCCATGTGGAAAGTTGGTATCAAAGCACTCCCGCTGGATGCCTGGAAAGTACACCTACATTGACCATGGCAGCAGAGGAACATGGCAGTTTCATTCTGGTGGCTCTGGGCCGAAGTACCAAGGGCTGGAGTTGTCATGGAGTCTCATGAAGATGGGTCACAATGCTGGTATGTTGTCAGGGAGATCATAGAATGTGCTGGTTGCCAGGGGGCCTTGAAGGATTCATCTACCCAGAGTGTTTGACACAGGTCCAGAGCACAGCTTTCTTCTAAGGACAGGAGATGTTCTTTTGTGTGGCTCAGTGACCATATTGTATCATACATTGATATTCAGAACAGCCTTCTTAGTACAGATACCTGAAAACCTATTCTAGTGTTCCAGTGAATCCTAGGAGCATGTCAGGTTCAATCTTCTGTCTGAGGACCATTGACTTGGATATCAGCCTGGATGTAGGTGATATGGTGTGTCAGACTGTGCATTTGCGTCCAGAGTGGCCTCCAATATTGGGCTGGGCTTAGGGGCCTTGCAGGTTTCTCCTAATCTAGAGTGTTTGTTTAATAGTGACAATCACAGTTTCCTTTGGGAAGACAGGTACAATCCCGTGGTGTGGCTCCAGTTATCACAAACTGGAGGGCATGTGAGCCATGGTTTTAAGAGGGAAGTTTGAAAACACAAACTTGGGTTAGGGTTAGTGGCAAGGTTATCACAGGCCCAAGGCATAGACATGGATGGCAGCTCTTCAGGAACTGTTAATCGGGTGACTCAAAGGCAGAATCACAGGCTTTTTTCTCTGTATTGTGTGCAGGATGGCCTCAGAATGCAGTTGTGGCCTCATGGGTCTATGGGAGATTTTTCCTCTCTAAGGATCCTGGTGGCTCCCAATAGTTGGTGGCTTTTTCGGGGAAGGGAAGAGTGCTTTTTTTCATGTTAGGGGTGCCCCAAAATATGGATTCCAGAGACCGACTCTGGCTTTGGTCCCCTGGAAAATCCCACCAAGTGTTAGGATTTGGGCCTAGTGGCTTACCAGGCCTGCATGCAGGATCCTGGAGGTGCAACTGAGAGGGCTTGTTTGAAATCATTCTCAGGCTGAGGGTCACAATACTTGCTTATGCCCAGGTGGCCCTCATGAGTGGGCGTGGTCACATTGGCCATGCAGCTGGCTCCCACTTTGAGGGTTGGAAAACCATCCCAACAGCCAGAATCCTGCCATGGGGAAAGAGGAGTTCTCTATAGTGCTTCAGGTTCCCCCATTAGCGGGGATTCCAGCAAAGGTCTGGGGACAGAGGCCTGAATACCAAGGATGGGTAAAGATGATGGACATGGGCCATGGCCAGTATCAAATCGTGGATATGGGCCCCGATCACTGGGTGGCTGACACTAGGTCTTGGCTCGGGCTCTGTCAGACACAGCACTAGTGCCCAGGGCAGCCTATAAATTGGGGTTCCCTCAAGTGCCGAGCAGATTGATCCTCATGTATGGTTTCTGGGCAGACTCACCAGGCCCTTCTTGTTTGTAAGGGGAAGGCAGAATGCTGCTTTGTGGCTCTAGAATTCACTATCAAGAGGGCTTGTGGACCAGGAGGCTGAGGATGGAATTGTAAACCTAAGCTATGGTTACATTCTGTATCAAGCAAAAGGAATTTCCAGTGTGCAATGTTTGAATCCAATATTCAGCACTTGAGTGAGGGTGGATGTCAGATATTTGCTCATGCTGGAGTTTGTGTCTATGATGACACAAAAATGGAGGGGTGGCGTCAAGAGGTTATGGAGGATTTCCCAATCTGGTGTTTTTGAGATGCTCCAAACAGCAAGGTTTCCTTCTACCAGACAGGGGCAGTCTGATTTGTTTCCTCCATGGTTCCCCATGTCGAAAGATCGGATAACATAGATCTCCCACATGGGTGACTGGAAAGCACACCTTCATTGACCATGACAGCGAAGGAACATGGCATCTGGTGGCTTTGAGGCGAAGAAATAAAGATTGGATTGGACATGGAACCTCATGAAGATGGGTCAAAATGTTGGTTTGTTACCAGGGAGATCTTAGAATGTGCTGGTGGTTAATGGGCCATGCAGGATTCATCTAGCCTGAGGATTTGACACAGGCCCAAGAGCCCGGATTGCTTCTGGGGGCAGGAGATATTCTGTTGTGGGGCTCAGCGGCCATATGTTGTATCATAAATTGGTAATCCAGAACAGGTCTCTGAGGACAGAAGCCTGAAAACCTAATAAAGGGTTTGAATGAGGCCCTAGGGGAATGTCATTCAATCTTCTGACTCAGGATCATTGACTCTGGTGTCTGACTGGATGCAGGTGATGAGGGTGTTTCAGACTGTGCATTTGTGTCCAGAGTGGCATCCAATACTAGGGTTGGCTCAGGTTCCTTGCAGGTTTCTCCTTATATGGGGTTTTTGGACAACTGTGATGGGCAGTTTCCTTGGGGATTGCAGGAACTGTCCTGTGGTGTGACTCCAGAGACCCCATCCTGGAGGACATGTGCGCCATGATTTTGAGAGAGAAGTCTGCAAACACAAACTTAGGTTAGGGTTAGTGGCAAGGTGATCATAGTCCCAATCCATAGACCAGGAGGGCAGCAAGTCTGGAACTGTAAATCACGTAACTCAAAGGTGGTAGCACAGGTAATTGTATCTGGATTTAATTTCCAGAATGGCCTTTATTGCAGGTGTTGTCTCAAGGGTCCATGGGAGATTTCTCCTCTCAAGGATCCTGGCGGTTCTCAATAGTTTGTTGGATTTCTCCGGGAAGGGATGAGTACTGTTTTCCAGCTTAGGCGTGCCCCAAAACAGGCATTCCAGAGATGAGCTCTGGGTCTAAGTGCTTGGAAAATCCCACCAAGGGTTAATATTTAGGCCTAGGGCCATACCAGGCCTGCAATGCGGGATCCTGGAGGTGCAACTGAGAGCGTTTGTTTGAAAGTATGGTCAAGCTGAGGGTCCCAATGCCTGCTTGTGCCCCGGAGGCCATCAGGATTGGGCGATGTCTACTCAGCCATGCAGCCAGTTCCCATTCCTAGGGTTGGACACCCATCCAAAAGCCAGGATTCCTGCCATGGCGAAGGATGAATTCTCTATTGTGCTTCAGGTCCCCCCATTGGTAGGGATTCCGCTAAGATCTAGGGGACAGATGCCTGAATACCAAGGATGGGTAGTAATGACAGCCCTGGGCCATGGCCGGTCTCACATGGTTAATGTGGGCCCCACCCTCTGGGTTGCTGACACGAGGTAGGGGCTCAGGCTCTGTCAGACACAGCACTAGTGGCTAGGGCAAACTATAAATAGGGGTTCCCTCCTGGGCTGAGTATATTGATCTTCATGTGCAGTTTATGGGCAGACTCACCAGGTCCTTCTATCTATGAAGAAGGCAGAATGTTGCGTTGTGGCTCCAGAATTCCCTATCAAGAGATATGGCAGACCAGTAGGGTGAGGATGAAATTGTAGTCTGAAGCTAGGCTTAAATTTATTGCAAAGCGAAAGGCAGTTCCAGTGTGCAGCAGCTGATTCCAATATCAGCGCCTGAATATGGGCGGATGTCAGATGTTTGCTCAGGCTGGAGTTTGTGTCTATGATGACCAACAAATGGAGAGGTGGCGTCAAGAGGCCATGGAGGATTTCCCACCCTGGGGCTCAGGGGCCATAATTTGTATCATAAGTTGGTATTCCAGAAGAGGCCTCTGAGGACAAGTGCCTGAAAAGTTAATCCCTCTTCCAATGAGCTCCTAGGGCCATGTCAGGTTCAATTATCTGACTCAGGACCATTGAGTTGGGTGTCTGCCTGGATGGAGGTGATCAGGGTGTTTCAGACTGTGCATTTGCATCCAGAGCAGCCTCCAATATTGGGATGTGCTCAGGAGCCTTCCAGGTTTCTCCTAATCAGGAGGGTTTGGGCAACTGTGATGGGCCCAGTTTCCTTGGGGATGGCAAGCACAGTCTTGTGGTGTGACTCTAGGGGCCCCATCCTGGAGGACATGTGAGCAATGGTGTTTAGAGAGAGATCTGCAAACACAAACTCGGGATAAGGTTAATGGAGAGGTGTTCACAGCCCCAATTCAAAGATCTGGAGGGCAGCACGTCAGGAACTGTAAATCAGGTGACTCAAAGCCAGTAGCACAGTCTCTTGTATCTGGATAGCATATCCACGCTGGCCTCGGAATACAGGTGTGGACTCATGGACCATGGGAGATTCTTCTTCTCAAGGATCCTGGGGGATCCCATTAGTTTGGTGGCTTTCTCAGGGAAGTGAAGAGTGCTGTTTTCCATCTTAGGGGTGCCTCAAAACAGGGATTCCAGTGACGGGCTCTGGGTATGTGCACATGGAACATCCCACGATGTGTTAGGATTTGGGCTTAAGGGCATATCAGGCCTGCAATGCAGGATCCTGGAGGTGCAACTAAGAGCATTTTTTTGAAGGCTTGATCAAGCTGAGGGTTACAATGGCTACTTGTGCCCAGGGCAGCCCTCATGAGTGGGCATTGTCTCCTTGGCCATGCAGCTGGCTCCCACTTTGAGGTTTGGACACCCATATCAACAGCCAGGATTCCTACCATGGGGAAGGAGGAGTTCTCTATTGTGCTTTAGGTTACCCCATTGGTAGGGATTACATAAAAGGTCTGGGGACAGGTGCCTGAATACCAAGGATGGATAGAGATGATGTAAATGGGCCCTGGCCAATCTCACATGCTGGATATGGGCTCATATCTCTGGGTGCCTGAAACTAGGTCTTGGCTCAGGCTCTGTCAGACACAGTACTAGTACTAGTACTAGTACTAGTGCCCAGGACAGCCTATAAATCAAGGTTCCATCGATTGCCAAGTAGATTGATCCTCATGTGGAGTTTCTGGGAAGATTCACCAGGCCCTATTTCTTTCTAGTGGGAATGCAGAATGTTGCCTTGTGGCTCCAAATTCCCTCTCTAGAGGGCTTGCAGACCAGGAGGCTGAGGATGGAATTCTAAACCCAAGCTATTGTTAAATTCAGTGTCAAGTGAAACGCAGTTCCAGTGTGCAGTGGTGGAAAAGAAAATGCAGAATCTAAATAACGGCAGATTTCAGATGTTTTCTCATGCTGGAGTTTTTGTCTATGATGACTGACAAATGGAGGGGTTGTGTCAAGGGCCATGGAGGATTTCTCCTGCTGGTGCTTCTGAGATGCTCCAAACAGAGGGTTCCCTTCTACTGGTCAGTGGCAGTCTGGTTTGTTTGCTCCAGGGTCCCACATGTGGAAAGAATAAGTAGAAGAGCACTCCCACATGGATGCCTGGAAAGCACACCTCCACTGACCATATCAGGTGAGGAACATGGCAGGTTCATTCTGGTGGCTCTGGGGCGAATTACCAAGGACTTGAAGTGACATGGAATCTCATGAAGATGGATCACAATGCTGTTTGTTTGTTACCAGAGAGATCTTAGAATGTGCTGGGGGCTAAGGGGCTGTGCATAATTCATATACCCCGATCCTTGACACAAGTTGAAGAGCACGAATTCCATCTGGGGACAGGAGATATTCTATTGTGGTGTTCAGGGACCAATCTTCTGACTCAGGACCATTGACTTGGGTGTCTTCCTGGATGGAGGTGATCAGGGTGTTGCACACTGTGCATTTGTGTCCAGAGTGGCCTCCAATATTGGACTGGGCTTAGGGGACTTGCAGGTCTCTCCTAATCTGGAGGGTTTGGGCAACTGTGATGGACACAGTTTCATTGGGGATAGCAGGATCTTTCCTGTGGTGTGGCTACAGAGACCCATCATAGAGGGCATGTGAGCCATGGTTTTGGGAAAGAAGTCTGCAAACACAAACTTGGGGTAATGTTAATGGCGAGGTGATCACAGGCCCAATGCGTAGGTCTGTAGGGCAGCTCGTCTGGAACTGTAAACCAGGTGATTCGAAGGTGGTAGCACAGTCCCTTGTATCTGGATTGTGTGTCCCGGATGGCCTCGGAATGAAGGTGTGGTCTTATGGAGCCCTGGGAGATTTTTCCTCTCTACGCATCCTGGCAGCTCCTAATAGTTTTCTCAGGGGAGGGAAGAGTGCTGTTTTCCATCATAGGGGTGCTTCAAAACAGAGATTCCAGAGACGGGCTCTGGTTATGTTGGCATGGAAAATCCCACGAAGTGTTAGGATTTGGTCCTAAGGGCATACCAGGCCTGCGATGCGGGACCCTGCAGAAACAACTGAGAGCATTTGTTTGAATGCATGCTAAGGTTGAGGGACACAATGCCTGCTTTGGCCCAGGCGGCCCTTATGATTGGGCGTTGTCTCATTGGCCATGCACCTGGTTCTAATTCTGAGGGTTGGGCACCCATAGCAACAGCCAGGCTTCCTGCCATGGGGAAGGAGGAGTTCTCAATTGTGCTTCAGGTTCCCCCACTGGTAGGGATTCCAGCAAAGATCTGGGATAGTTGCCGGAATACCAAGGATGGGTAGAGATGACTGGGCCATGGCCAGTCCCACATGCTGGATAAGGGCCCCACACTCTGGGTGGCTGGCACGAGGTTGGGGCTCAGGCTCTCTCAGACACAGCGCTAGTGGCCAGCGCAAAGTATAAATCGGGGTTCCCTCGAGGGCCAAGTAGATTGATCTTCATGGGGAGTTTCTGGGCAGACTCACCAGGCCCTTCTTCTTTCTATGGGGAAGGCAGAATGTTGCGTTTTGTCTCCCTAATTCCCTCTCAAGAGGACTTGCAGTCCAGTAGGGTGAGGATGGAATTGTAAACCCAAACTATGCAAGAATACAGTGTCAAGTGAAAGGTATTTCCAGTGTGCGTGACTGATTCGAATATCCAGCACCTGAGTAAGAGCAGATGTCAGATGTTTGCTCATGCTGGAATTTGTGTCTATGATGACTAACAAATGGAGGGTTGGCATCAAGAGAATGTGGAGGACTTCCCAGGCTGGGGCTTGTGAGATGCTCCAAACAACCAAGGTTTCCTTCAACCTGACAGGAGCAGTCTTATTTGTTTGCTCTAGGGTTCCCTATGTGGAATTTTTGTGTAGCAGAGAACTACCTCTTGGATGCCTAGAAAGCACACGTCCATTGACCTTTGTACCTGAGGAACATGGCAGATTCGTTTCATGGCTCTTGGGCAAAGTACCAACACCTTGAGTTGGCATCAAGTCTCAGGAAGTTGGGTCACAATGCTGGTTTGTTACCAGGGAGATCATAGAAGGTGCTGGGGCTAATGGGTCATGCAGGATCCATCTACCCTGAAAGTTGGACATAGATCCAAGAGCACATTTTCCTTCTGGAGACAGGAGATGTTCTGTTGTGGGAATCAGGGACCACATGTTGTATCATAACTTGGTATTCCAGAACAGGACTCTGAGAACAGATGTCTGAAGACCCAATCTAGGGTTCCAGTGAAGTCCTAGGGGCATGTCAGGTTCAATCATCTGACTCAGAACCATTGACTTGGCTTTCTGCCTCGATGGAGGTGCTCAGGGTGTTTCAGACTGCACGTTTGCATCCAGAGCAACCTCCAATATTGGGGTGGGTACAGGGGCCTGGCAGGTTTCTCCTTATCTGGAGGGTTTGGACAACCTGATGGGCACAGTTTTCTTGAGAATGGCAGGAACTTTCCTGTGATGTGGCTTGAGGGACCACATCTTGGTGGGCATGTAAGCCATGGTTTTGGGAGAGAAGTCGGCAAACACAAACTGGGGTTAGGGTTAGTGTCGAGATGATCACAGGCCCAATGCATAGACATGGAGGGCAGCTCGTCAGGAAATGTAAATAGGATGACTCGAAGGCGGTAGCAAAGACTTTTCTCTCTGGATTGTGTGGACAGGATGGCCTCAGAATGCAGGTTTGTTTTCATGGGTCCATGGGAGATTTTTTCTCTCTAAGGATCCTGGCGGCTCCCAATAGTTTGGTGCCTTTCTCAGGGAAGGGAAGAGTGCTGTTTTCCATCTTAATGATGCCCCAAACAGGGATTCTGAGATGGACTCTGGGTCTGGGCACCTGGAAAATCCCACCAAGGGTTAGGATTTGGGCCTAGGGGCATACCAGGCCTGCAATGCTGGTACTGGAGGAGCAACTGAGAGTGTTTGTTTGAAAACATGCTCAGGCTGAGGATCACCATGCCTGCCTGTGCCCATGTCGGCCCTCAGGAGTGGGCATGGTCTCCTTGGCCATGCAGCTGGCTCCCACGCTGAGGGTTGGACAACCAATATTCCTGCCATGGGGAAGGAGGTGTTCTCTATTGTGTTTCAGGTTCGCCATTGGCAGGAATTCCAGCAAAGTTTGGGGGACAGATGACTGGATACCAAGGATGGGTACAGATGATGGCCCAGGGCCATAGCCGATCTCTCATGCTAAATATGGGCCCTCAACTCTGGGTGGCTGACACGAGGTCGGGGCTTAGACTCTGTCAGACACAGCACTAGTGGTCAGGGAAATCTATTAATCAGGGTTGCCTCGTGGTCTGAGTAGATTGATCCTCATGTGAGGTTTCTGGGCAGACTCAACAGGTCCTTCTTCTTTCTATGTGGAAGGCAGAATACTGCGTTGTGGCTCCAGAATTCCCTATCAAGAGATATTGTGGACCAGTGTGGTGAGGATAGAATAGTAATACAAAGCTATGGTTAAGTTCAGTGAAAAGCAAAAGGCAGTTCCAGTGTGCAGCTGCCGTTTCGAATATCCAGCACCTGAGTAAGGGTGGATGTCAGATGTTTGCTCACACTGGAGTTTGTGTCTGTGATTACCCACAAATGGAAGGGTGGCGTCAAGAGGCCATGGAGGATTTCCCATGCTGGGGCTTGTGAGATGCTCCAAATAGCAAAGTTTCTTTCTACCGGACAGGAGAAGTCTGGTTTGTTTTCTCTGGTTTCTCCATGTGGAAAGTTTTGTAGCAGAGAACCCCACAGGGATGCCTGGAAATCACCCCTCTATTGACCATTGCACCTGAGGAACATGGCAGGTGCATTCTGGTGGCTCTGGGGCAATATATCGAGACCTTGAGTTGACATGGAGTCTCATGAAGATGGGGCACAATGATGGTTTGTTACCAGGAATATCATAGAATGTGCTGGTTGCTAAGGGGCCATTCAGGATCCAAATACCCTAAGGGTATGACACAATTCCAGGAGCTGGCTTCCTTTTTGGGGAGGACATATTCTGTTCTGTGGCTCAGGGACTATATATTTTATCATAAGTTGATATTCCAGAGCAGGCCTCTGATGACAGATACCTGTAAACCTAATCTAGTGTGCCAATGAAGTCCTCGGGGCATGTCAGGTTCAATCTTCTGACTCAGGAGCATTGACTTGGGTGTCTGCCTGTATGGAGGGGATCAGGGTGTCTCAGACTGTGCATTTGTGCCCAGAGCGGCCTCCATTATTTGGCTGCGCTCAGGGGCCTTGCAGGTTTCTCCTAATCTAAAGGTATCGGGCAAAAGTGATGGGCACAGTTTCCTTGAGGATCCCATGCACAGTCTTGTGGTGTGGCTTCAGATGCCAGAACCTGGAGGTCATGTGAGCCATGGTTTTAGGAAGGAAGTCTGCAAACACAAACTCAGTTTAGGTTAATGGCAAGGTGATTGCAGGCCCAATGCATAGACCTGGAAGGCAGCTCGTCAGGAACTGTAAATCCGATGACTCAAAGGTGATAGCACATGATATGTATCTGGATTGTATGTCCAGGATGGCCTCGGAATGCAGGTGTGTTCTCATGGGTCTATGGCAGATTTTTCCACTCAAGGATCCTGGTGGCTACCAAGAGTTTGGTGACTATCTCGGGGAAGGGAAGAGTGCTGTTTTCCATCTTAAGGGTCCCCCAAAATAGGGATTCCAGAGATGGGCTCTGTGTCTGGGCCCCTGTAAAATCCCACCAGGGTTAGGATTTGGGCCTAGGTGTGTACTAGGCCTGCAATTCGGGGTCCCAGAGATGCAATTGAGAGCGTTTGGTTGAAAGCATGCTCAGGCTGAGGTCACAATGCCTGCTTGTGCCCGGGTAAGCCAACATGAGTGCACATGGTCTCCTTGGCCATGGAGCTGCCTTCCACTTTGAGGGTTGAGCAACTATACCAACTGTCAGAATACCTTCCATGGGGAAGGAGGAGTTCTCTATTGTGCTACAGGTTTCCCCAATGGCAAGGATTTCAGCAAAGGTGTGGGTACAGATGCCTGAATACCAAGAATAGAAGAGAAGACAGACTTGGGCCATAGCTGGTCTCACATGCTGGATATGGGCCCTGATCTCTCAGTGGCTGACACTAGGTCCTGGCTCCGGCTATGTCAGACACAGCACTAGTGCCCAGGGCAGCCTATGAATCAGGGTTCCGTCTAGCACCGAGAAGATTGACCATCATATGGAGTTTCTGGGCAGACTCTCCAGGCCCTTTTTCTTTCTATGGGGAAGGCAGAATATTGTGTTGTAGCTCCAGAATTCCCTCACAATAGGGCTTGTGGACCAGTAGGCTGAGGATGGAATTGTAAACCCAAGCTATGGCTTAATTCAGTCAAACTAAAGGCAGTTCCAGTGTGCAGCGATCGAATTGAAATCCAGCAACTGAGTAAGGGCGGATGTCAGATGTTTGCTCATGCTGGAGTTTGTGTCTATGATGACTGACAAATGGAGTGGTGGCTTCAAGAGGAAATGGAGGATTTCCCACGCTGGGGCTTGTGAGATGCTCCAAACAGAAGGTTTCCTTCTACCGGACAGGGGCATTCTGTTTTTTTGTCTCAAGGGTCCCCGCCAATTGCAAAGTTTGTGTAGCAGAGCACCCCCGTATGGTTGCCTGGAAACCACACCTCCACTGACCATTGCAGCTTAGGAACATGGCAAGTTCATTCTGGTGGCTCTGGGGCGAAGTACTAAGGGCTTATTTCTACATGGAATGTCATGAATATGGGTAACAATGCTGTTTTGTTACCTGGGAATTCTTAGCCTGTAATCTGTACACATCCTTGGTATTAAGGCAACTTTCCACAGACCTTTCCTGTAACCCTGCCAATGGGGGAACCTGAAGCACAATAGAGAACTCCTCTTTCCATTGCAGGAAGCCTGGCTGTTGCAATGGGTGTCCAACCCTCAAATTGGGATCCAGCTATATGGCCAATGAGACTACGCCCTCTCCTGAGGGCCCCCCTGGGCACAAAGAGGCATGATGACCCTCAGCCTGAGCATGCTTTCAAACAAGCCCTCTCTGTTACACCATTAGGATCCTGCATTGCAGGCCTGGAATGCCCCTAGGCCCAAATCCTAACACTTGGTGGGATATCCGGGCACCCAGACCCAGAGCCCGTCTCTGGAATCCCTGTTTTGGCATAAGCCTAAGTTGGAAAACAGCATTCTTCCCTGTTTTGGAGCACCCCTAAGATGGAAAAGAGCACTCTTTTCTTCTCTGAAAAACCACCAATCTATGGGGATCCACCAGGATCCTTAGAGAGGAAAAGTCTCCCATTGAACCATGAGACCACGTCTACATTCAGAGCCCATCCTGGACACACAATCCAGATAGAAAAGCCTGTGCTACCAGCTTTCAGTCACCCTAATTACAGTTCCTGACGTGATGCCTTCTAGGTCTATGCATTGGACCCGCGATCACCTTGCCACTATCCCTGACCCAAATTTGTGTTTGCAGACTTCCCTCCCAAAACCATGGCTCTCATATCCTCAAGGAGGTGGTCTCTGAAGCCTTACCCCAGGACTGGGCCTGCCATCCCCAAGGAAACTGTGCCCATCACAGTTCCCCAAAGCCTCCAAGTTAGGAGAAACCTGCAAGGCCCCTGAGCCCACCCCAATATTGGAAGTGGCTCTGGATGCAAATGCACAGTCTGAAACACCCTGATCACCTACATCCAGTCAGACAACCATATCAATGGTCCTTAGTAAGAAAATTGAACCTGATGGGCACCAAGGACATCATTGGATCTCTAGATTAGGTTGCCAGCATCAATCCTCAGAGGCCTGTTCTTGAATACCAAGTCAGGATACAACATATGTACCCTGAGCCACAAAACAGAACATCTCCTCTCCCAAGATGGAAACTGTGCACATCGACCTGTGCCAAACCCTCAGCGTGGCCCATAGCCACCAATACATTCTAAGACCTCCCTTGTAACAAACCAGTTTTGGGACACATCTGTAAGAGATTCCAAGTCAACTCAAGGCCTTGGTACTTGGCACCAGAACCACCAAAACGAACCTGTCATGTTCCTCAGCTGCAATGGTCATTGGACGTGTGCTTTCCAGTCATCCATGCGGGAGGGCTCTGCTACGCAAACTTCCACTTGAGGGACCCTGGAGGAAAAAAAAAACAGACTCCTCCTGTCCATTAGAAGGAAACCTTGTTGTTTGGAGCATCTCACAATCTTAAGCGTGGGTAATCCTCCATTGCCTCCTGAAGCCACCCCTCCATTAGTCGTCATCCTAGACACAAACTCCAGTGTGAGCAAATATCTGACATCTGCCCTTACTCAGGTGCTGGATATCTCGTATAAGCTGCTGCACATTGAAACTGACTTCCGCTTGGCACTCAATTTAAGCATAGCTGGTGTTTACAATTGCATTCTCACCCTATTTGTCCCCAAACCCTCTTGATAGGGAATTCTGGATCCATAAGGCAGCATTCTGCCTGCCCCACAGAAAGAAGTGCTTCGTGAGTCTGGCCAGAAACCCTACATGAGGATCAATTTACTCGGCCCTGGAGAGAACCCCAATATATAGACTTCTCTGGCCACTAGTGCTGTGTCTGACACAGCCTGAGCCCAGACCTCGTGTCAGCCACCCAGAGAGCGGGGCCCATATCCAGCATGTGAGAACGGCCATGGCCCAAATCTGTCATCTCTATGCATTTTTGGTATTCAGGCATCTGTCCCCAGACCTTTGCTGTAATCGCTGCCTATGGGGGAACATGAAGCACAATAGATATTTCCTCCTTCCCCATGGCTGGAAACCTGGCCATTGGAATGTGTGTCCATCCCTCAGTGTGGGAGCCAGAAAATGGACAATGGGACCACGCCCACTCCTGAGGGCCACCCTGGGCACAAACAGGCATTGTAATGCTCAGCCTGAGCATGTTTCCAAACAAGCCCTCTCAGTTGCACCACCAAGATCCTGCATTGCAGGCCTGGTCTGCCCATAAGCCCAAATCCCAACCCTTGGTGGGATTTTCCAGGCGCCTAGACCCAGAGCCCATCTCTGGAATCTCTGTTTTGGGGCACACCTAAGATCGAAAATAGCAGTCTTCCCATACCAAAAAGTCATCAAAATATTGGGAGCCGCCTGTATCCTTAGAGGAAAAATCTCCCATGGACCCATGAGGCCACAGCTACATTCTGACGTCACCCTAGACACACAATCCAGATATAAAAGCCTGTGATTCCGCCTTCGGGTCATTCCAGTTACTGTTCCTGATGAGTAGCCTTCCAGGTCTACACATTGCCCTGCGATAACCTAGCCACTAAGCCTAACCCAAGTTTGTGTTTGCAGACTTCCCTCCCAGAACCATGGCTCACATGCCCTCCAGGGTGGAGTCTCTGGAGCCACACCACAGGACTGTGCTTGCCATCCCCATGGAAATTGTGCATGTCAGTTAACCAAACCCTCCAGAGTTGGTTGAAACATTCAAGGCCCCTGTGGCCACCCCAATATTGGAGGTTACTCTGGACATAAGTGCACAGTCTGAAACTCCCTGATCACCTACATTCTGGCAGACACCCAAGTCAACTGTCCTAAGTCTGAAGATTGAACCTCTCATGCCCCTGGGACTCATTGGAACCCTAGATTAGGTTGTCGGGCATCTGTCTTCAGAGGCCTGTTCTTGAATAGGAACTTATGATACGGCATGTGGTCCCTGAGCCACAAAACACTACATCTCCTGTCCCCAGAAGGTAACCGTGCTCTTCGACCTGTGTTAAACCCTCAGGGTAGGAGAATCCTGCAGGCACCTTAGCCACCAACACATTCTAAGATCTACCTGGTAAAAAAAAACCAGCATTGTAACCCATCTTCAAGAGATTCCATGTCAACTCAAGACCTTGGTGCTTTGCCCCAGAAGCACCGTAAAGAACCTGCATGTTCCTCAGCTGCATTGGTCAATGGAGGTGTGCTTTCCAGGCATCCATGTGGAAGGGCTCTGCTACCCATACTTTTCACATGGGGGGCCCTGCAGAAAACATACCAGACTCTAACTGTCCAGTAGAAAAAACAACCTTGCTGTTTGGAGCATCTCACATGCATCAGCCTCTTGATGCCACTCCTCCATTCGGTCATCAGAGACACAAACTCCAGTGTGCATAAACATCTGAAATCCACCTTTACAGGTGCTGGATATTTCATTTGTTGGCCACGATAGATACAAACTCTATCATGAGCAGACATCTGACCCTCGCCTGTACTCAGATGCTGGAGATCTCGAAAAAAACCACTGCACATTGGAACGGCCATGTTCTCGGCACTGAGATTAAGCATAGATTGTGTTTTCTGCCTTCTGTTCTCACACTCCTCGCCTTCAAGTCCCCCATATTGGGAATTTGGGAGCCACAATGCAGCCTTCTGCCTGCCCACCAGAAAAAAGAGGTGCCCTATGGGTCTGCGTGAAACTCCATATAAGGTTCCACCAGCACAGCCCTCTATAGCACCACAATATCATAGGCCACCTTGTGAACTAATGCTTTGTCTGACACAGCTCGAGCCCCGACCTCCTGGTAGCCACCTAGATAGCGAGACCCATATCTGGCAGGTGTGACCTGCCTTGACCTGAGTCCTTCATCTCAAACCAACCTGGTTATTCACGTACCAGTCCCAGAACATAGCACAAATTACTGTGCATGGGGGAATCTGAAGCACAAAAGAGTACTCCTCCTTCCTCATAGAAGGAAAATTAAATGTTGATATGGTGGTCCAACCCTCATATTGGGATCCAGGTGCATGGAACAAGAGCCAATGCCCACTCAGGATGGGCATCTGGGCACAAACAGGCATTGTGACCCTTACCCTGAGACCCATTTCCAACAAGTCTCCATGGGAGCTGAACCAAAGCCCCACAGAGCCAGGCAGTCAAGCCTCTAGGCCCAAATACTAAGCCTTTGTAGGGTTATCCAGGCACAGGGACCTATAACCCATCTCTGGAATCCCTGTGTTGACGGGAACCGTGAAACAGTAAACCACGCTCTCTCCTTCGCAGTGAGACACCAAACTCTTGGGTGCTGGGCAGAATCCCCAGAGAGGTAGAATATTCCATGGACACATGAGGACACCCCACCATTCCAAGGCCATCCTAGACACAATCCAGACAGAAAAGCCTTTGCTCCTGCCTCCCAGCCACACGAATTTCAAATCCTGAGGAGCTGCCCTCAGCGTCTGCAGATCGGGGCTGCCATCTCCTCCCTCCTAATTGATACACAATTTTGTGTCTGAAGACTTTGGTCCCAGAGCCCTTAACCACATTCCCTGCAGGATGGGGCTGACAGAACCACACTACATCACTGGGCCTGATCTCTGGATGAAATTCTGCGGTCTCAGTTGCACAAACCCTCCAGATTAGGAAAAGCCTGCAAGGCCCCTGAGCCCACCCCAATTTCATAGGCCACTCTGGAAAAAATGCACAGTCTGACACAGCCTGAGCATCTACCTCCAGGAAGACTCACAGGTCAAAGTCCCTAAGTCCGAAGGTTGAGGACGACATGCCCCTACAACCTCATAAGAACCCTAGTCTAGATATTCAGGCCTCTGTGCCCAGAGGCCTGGTCTTGAAATCCAACATATGATCCGACATGTGGTCCCTGAGCCATACAAGAGAACCCCTCCTGTCCCGAGAAGGGAACCTGGCTCCTGGGAACTGGGTCTAACCCTCAGGTAGGAGAATCCTGCATGGCCACAGACCCACAACCACATTCTTTTTTTTTATATAGATTTTATTTATTTATTTGACAGAGAGAGATCACAAGTAGGCATAGAGGAAGGCAGAGAGAGAGAGAGGAAGAAGCAGGCTCCCTGCTGAGCAGAGAGCCCGATGCGGGACTCAATCCCAGGACCCTGAGATCATGACCTGAGCCGAAGGCAGCGGCTTAGCCCATTGAGCCACCCAGGCACCCTCACCACCACATTCTAAGGTCTCCCTGGACACCAAGCAGCATTGTGACTCATTAGACTGAGAACATCCGTCAACTTAGATCACTTGGAAATTTGAACAAAAACCAGCAGATCAAGCCTGCAATGTTCCTCAGCTGCAATGGTCATGCAAGGAAGACTTCCCAGGCCCCCATTCAGAGACCTCTGCTGTCGAATCTTTCTATATGGGGGACCCTGGAGCCTTGTAAGTGGGACTTCCCCTGTCCCACAGTAGGACACCTTGCTGTTTGGAGCAGCTCACAAGGTCCTGCTTGGGAAAATCTCCAAGAATTCTTGAGGCCAACCCACAATTCGTTGACCATCATGGATGCAAACCCAGCGTGAGCAGACATCTGACCCTCGCCCATACTCAGGTGCTGGAAATCTCGAAACAACCACTGCACAATGGAATGGTCCTGTGGTCGGCACTGAGCTTATCCCTGGCTTGTGTTTTCAGACTTCTGTCTTCACACTCCTCGCCTACAAGCCCTCCATATTGGGAATTCTGAAGCCACAGTGCAGCTTTCTGCCTGCCCACCACAAAGAAGAAGTGCCCTATGGGTCTTCGCAGAAACCCACATGAGGATCCTCCTGCACGGCCCTCAATGGCACCCCAATATAATAGACCGACCTCTGCATAAATTGTCTGTCTGACACCGCCTGATCCCCGACCTCCTGTCAGCCACCCAGATAGTGGGCCCCATATCCTCCAGGTGGGTCCAACCTTGGCCCGAGGCCATCATCTTGAAGCAACCTGGATATTCAGGTACCTGTCCCAGACTTAGATCAAATTCCTGCCCATAGGGGACTCGGAAGCACAAAAGAGTGCTCCTCCTTCCCCATGGCCAGAAAACTGAATGTTGAGATGGCTGTACAACCCTGAGTGGGAACCAGGTGCATGGTCCATGAGACCACGCCTACACAGGATGGGCAGCTGGGCACAAACAGGCATTGTGACCCTCAGAATGAGACCCCTTTCCAAAGATCCCCCTTGGGATCTGGACCAGGAACCCAAATCGAAGCTTTGGTTAAGTTTTCCCAGTGTCTGGACCCAGAAACCATCTCTGGAATCCCTGTTTGGACAGGATCCCAGAGATGGAATACAGTCTTTTCCTCTTCCCCAGAAAGAAATCAAACTCTTGGGTGCCAAGCAGAATCACCAGAGTGGAAGAATATCCCATGGACAAATGAGGTCACCCCTCCATTTAGTGGCCATCCTAGACACAAAATCCAGACAGAAAAGCCTGTGCTGCTCCCTCCCAGCCACCTGAATTTCAAATCCCGAGGAGCTTCCCTCAGGGTCTTCAGATTCGGACTGCCAACACCTCACTCCTATCTCTTATCCGAGGTTGTGTCTAAAGTCTTTGGTCCCAAAGTCCTGACACACATGACCTCCAAGATGGGGCCTCGAGAAACACATGACATCACTGGCCCTGCTCTCCTGAGGAAACCCTGCCCATCTCAGTTTCCCAAAATGTCCAGATTAGGAGAAAACTGCAAGGCCCCTGACTGCACCCCAATATCATAGGCCACTCTGGAAAAAGTGCACAGCCTGACACAGCCTCAGCACCTACCTCCAGGATGACATGCAGGCCAATGGCACTTAGTCCGAAGATTGAAACTTCCATGGCCCTAAAACCTCATCAGAACCCTAGCTTATGTTTTGAGGTCTCTCTCCCTAGAGGGCTGTTCTGGAAATTCAAGCATATGGTCCAACCTGTGGTCCGTGAGCCATACAAGAGCCCACCTCCTGTCCCAAGAAGGAAACCTGGCTCCTGGGTACTGGGTCTAATCCTAAGGATAGAGAATCCTCAATGGTCAGAGAGCCGCCACCACATTCTAAGGTCTCCCTGGACATCAAGCAGCATTGGAACCTGTTAGACTGAGAACTTCCATCAACGCAAATCACTTGGAACTTGGAATCAGTGTCATTGGTTCAAGCTTACCCTGTTCCTCAGCTGCAATGGTAACACGAGATTGGCTTCCCAGGCCTCCATTCAGAGAGCATTGCTATCGAATCTTCCATATGGGGGACCCTGGAGCCCTGTAAGAAGACTTCTGCTGTCCCTTAGAGGACACCTTGATGTTTGGAGCAGCTCACAAGCTCCAGCTTGGAAAAACCTCCAAGAATTCTTGAGGCCTCCCCACCATTTGTTGGCCATCATGGATACAAACTCCAGCGTGAGGAGACATCTTCCCCTCGCCCAGGTGCTGAAGATCTCGAAACAACTGCTGTACATTGGAATAGACATGTGCTCGGCACTGAGCGTAACCGTAGCTTATGTTTTCATACTTCTGTCCTCACACTCCTCGCCTGCAAACCCTCCAACTTGGATATTCTGGAGCTGTAATGCAGCCATCTGCCTGCTCACCAGATAGAAGAAGTGAAGAAAGGGTCTGTGCAAAAATCCCCCATGAGGATCCAGTTGCACAGCTCTCAAAAGCACCCCAATATCATAGGCCGAACTCTCCACGAATGTTCTGTCTGACACAGCTCGAGCCCGAGCTCCTGACAGCCACCCAGAAAGCAGGCCTCATTTTCTGCAGGTGGGTCCTGCCTTGGCCCGAGGACCTCATCTCAAAGTGAACTGGGTATTCAGGCACCGGTCCCAGAACTTAGCTCAAATTCCTGCCCATGGGGGAACCTGAAGCATAAAAAAGTACCCCTCCTTCCCCATGGGAGGAAAACTGAATGTTGAGATGGCAGTCCAACCCTCAGAGTGGGAGCCAAGTGCATAGCCCATGAGGTCACACCCACTCAGCATGGGCATCTGGGCAAAAACAGGCATTGTGACCCTCAGAATGAGACCCATTTCCAACAAGAACACTCGGGAGCTGTACCAGGAAAACATAGAGCAGGACCCTAGGCCCAAATCCTAAGCCTTGTTGCGGTGATCCAGGCTCCAGAACCCAGGACCCATCTCTGGAATGGCTGTTTGGACGGGATCCCTGACTCATAAAACTGCTCTCCTCCCATCCCCCGGAAATACACCAAACTCTTGGGTGCCGAGCAGAATTCCCAGAGAGGTAGAATCTCACATGGACCCATGAGGCCACCCCTCCATTTCGTGGCCATCATAGACAAACAAGTCAGACAGAAAAGACTGTGCTCCTGCCTCACAGCCGTCCGAATTTCATATCTGGAGATGCTTCGCTCAGGGTCTGCAGATTGGGTCTGCCATCACCTCGAGCTTAACTCTTACCCGAGTTTGTGTCTGAAGACTTTGGACCCAGAGTCCTGACCCATATGCCCTCCAGGATGGGGCCTCCAGGAACACACAACAGCACTGGGCCAGCTCTCCCAAGGAATGTCAGCCTGTCTCAGTTTCCCAACCCACCAGATTAAGAGAAAATTGCAAGGCCCCTAATACCACCCCAATTCCATAGGAAGCTCCAGAAAAAATGCATAGTCTGACACAGCCTCAGAATATACCTCCAGGAAGACACCCAGGTCAATGGGAAGGGATGAAATGGCCTAACCCATGGCAGGTTCGATGTGCTGGGTGTGAAGCCAACTGTCTCAATGTCTCTCACAAGGTCTGGGCTCAGGCTATGTAAGACAAAGCATAGTGTTTAGGGTAACCTATGCAATTGGGGTGTTGCCGAGGGCTGAGCAGGTTGATTTTCATTTGGGGTTTCTGAGCAATGCCATAGACAATGTTTTTCTTTGGGGGGCAGGCAGAGTGCTTCGTTCTGGAACCAGAATTCCCAATCATGAGGGCTTTTGGGCCAGGAGTGCTAGGGTAGAGTCTGAAAATAAAACATAGGGTGAGGTGGGGAGCAGGCCCACTCTGCAAAGACTGAAAGGATATCTCATGCATCTGAAGTCAGGCTGAGGATCAGACATTGGCTGAGGTTGGATTGTGCCCTTGATGGCACCTTCATGAAGCAGGTGCCTCATGAGGCCAACGAAGTTTTTCCACGCTGAGTTTGGAGGTTGCCACAAACCACAAGGTTTCCTTCTGCGAGACAGTCGAGTCCTGTTGAATGGCTCCAGTACATACCATACGGAAGGACTGAAGAGGATGGTTCAAAGGATGGATCCCTGAACAACATGCCTCGCATTCCCTTTGGCCATTAACGACAAGATATGTTTGTTCTGCTGGCTCTGGGGTAAGCTAACCAGTGGGCTGAGTTGAAATGGCCTCTCCTGAGGATGCGTCATAATGTGGGTTTCTGTCCATGGAGACCTTGGAATGTGATGGTTGTACTGTGGCCCTGCGGAATTCTCCGACCAAAAGGGTTTGATACAGATCCAGTAAGAAAGCACTCCATGTGGAGACGAGAGAGGTTTGGTTTGGAGCCTCAGAAAAACCTAATATGCTTGTATAAAAACCAGTCCTCTGAGGACAGACACATGAAAACTAAAGCTAAGGTTCATATTAGGGCCTAAGGGCCTGTCCATTTCAATCTTCTGTCTCTGGGGACACTGTCTGAAATTCTAAGTGGTGATAATGGCAGAGCTGGTGTCAGAGTGCCCCTTTTAGTCCAGGGCAGCCTACACTATCAGGATGGCCTCAGGGGCCTTGGAACTTTTCCCTAACCTGTAGGGTTGTGGTCAATGGATTGGGCACACTTTCCTTGGAGATGGCAGGCACAATCTTTCACTGTGGCTCCAGATGCCCTAGCCTGGAGGGTGTGTGGGTCCAGGCTGTGGGAACATAAGTCTGAAAACAAAAACTCAGATTATGAGTGGCGCCGAGGGTATGGCAGGCCGGATGTACAGATAAAGAGTGAGCTCCTTGGCTTGTGAATCAAGGGCGAGATTCCTTCAGGATTTTGTCTCTGGATGCGTCCAGGATAGCCGTGGATTGTAGGGGGTGGCCTCAGTGACTGTGGACGAGTAACCTCTCTGGGGATTTGTCCCAGCTAACAGGAGTTCGGGGTCATTTTGTGGGAAGGGTGGAGTCCTGTTGTCTGCCTCATGGGTCTCTCCAAGAAAGTGATTCCAGAGCAGAGCCCCAGGAACAGGGGGGAGACTGGAAAACTCAAACACTGGTGAGGATTGGGTGTATAGGGGCTTGGCACGCCCCATATGAGGGCTCTTGGTCAAGGCCCTGACAGGCCTTTCTTTGATATTGGCCTCATGCTGAGGGTCACAGAGTGAATTTCTGCCCAAGGCAGCACTCAAGTTTGGGCGTGGTTTCAGGGGAAATGAAGGTTTCTCCCACCCTGAAGGTGTGACTCCATGCCAAGAGCAAGCCTTACAGCCATGGGGAAGAAGGAGTTCTGATTTGTGCTTCAGATGCCCAACTGTGTGGGGAATTGATATAATATCTGGGTTTAGATATCGGAAAACCAAGGTTAGGAAGAGATAACGGCATAAGACCATGGCGTGTCAGAAGTGCTAGGTGTGTGGCCAGCTGTCTCCTTGCCTGTCTGGACGTCTGGCATCAGGCTGTGAAAGGCAGAGCATTAGTGCCCAGAGCAGCCTATCAAATCTGAGTGCCGTCGAGGCAAGAGCAGGTTGATCCTCATCTGGGTTTTATGGAAAGCCCCACAAGGAAACGTTTTCTACCGGTGGGCAGTAACTGGGCAAGCTTGTGGTTCTGCAATTCCTACTCTGGAGGGATTGTTTGCCAGGAGTGTGAGGAAGGAAGTCTGAAAACACAAGCTAGCGTGAGGTTTGGAACCGAGGGCACGGCAGGCCACTCTGCAGAGGCTGAATCAAGATCTCCTGCATTGCGGTCATGTCTACTATGAGATGTGCTTCAAGATAGAGTTTTTGACCATGATGGCCTCTCCCTGAAGGATATGGGGGGCTTCATGAGGCCCGGCAGGTTTGCCGTTTTCTCCTACACTGAAGGTTTGACTCACGGCCAGCAGCAAGGTTTCTTGCCATGGGGAAGGAGGGGTTCTGACTTATGCATCAGGTTCCCCCCTGTGCAGGGATTGGAGATAAGGTCTAGGTTCCGATGACTAAAAACCCAGGTTGGGAATGGATGGTGGCCTAAGGCAGTGGCGGGTCCAATGTGCTGGGTGTGCAGCCAGCTGTGTCGGTGTCTGTTGGAAGGTCTGGGCTCAGGCTTTTGCGACAGAGCATCAGTGTTTAAGGTAGCCTATGCAATTGGGGTGTTGCCGAGGGCAAAGCAGTTTGATCCTCATTTGGGGTTTCTGTGCAGCACCATAGACAATGTTTTTCTCCTGGGAGGCAGGCAGAGTGCTTCATTGTGGCCCCAGAATTCCCAGTAGGGAGGGTTTGTGGGCCAGGAGTGTGAGGACGGAAGTCTGAAAACACACGCTAGTGTGAGGATTGGAGCCAAGGGCAGAGCAGGCCCACTCTGCAGAGGCTGAATCAAAATCTCCTGCATCTGAAGTTAGGCTGAGGATCAGACGTTGGCTGAGACTGGAGTATGTGTCCATGATGGCACCTTCATGAAGCAGGGGCCTCATGAGGCCAAGGAAGTTTTCCCACGCTGAGTTTGGAGGTTGCCCCAAACCACAAGATTTTTTTCTGCGGGACAATCGAGTCCTGTTACATGGCTCCAGGACATACCATACGGAAGTACTGGAGAGCAGGGTTCGAAGGATGGATCACTGTACAGCATGCCTCGCATTCCGCTTGGCCATAAGCAACAAGATATGTTTGATCTGCTGCCTCTGGGGCACGCTACCCAGGGGGCTGTGTTGAAAAAGCCTCTCCTGAGGATGCGTCATAATGTGCGTTTGGGGTCCATGGAGACCTTGGAATGTGCTGGTTGTTCAGTGGCCCTGCGGAACTCTCCTACCTGAAGGGTTTGATACATCCCCAGTAAGAAAGCTGCCCATGTGGAGACTAGAGAGGTTTGGTTTGGTGCCTCGAAAAGCCCCGTGTGGTGGTCTACGAAAACAGTACTCTGAGGACGGACACATGGAAACCAAAGCTAAGGTTCAGATTAGGGCCTGGGGGCCTGTCCATTTCAACCTTCTGTCTCTGGGGACTCTGTCTGAGAGTCTAAGTGGAGATAGTTGCTCCGCTGGTGTCAGAGAGCCCCACTTAGTCCAGGGTGGCCTCCACTATTGATGGCCTCAGGGGCTTGGAGCTTTTCCCTAAACCTCTAGGGTTGTGGTCAATGGATTGGGCACACTTTCCTTGGAGAGGGCAGGCACAATTTTTCGCTGTGGCTCCAGAGGCCCTCGCCTGGAGGTTGTGTGTGTCCAGGCTGTGGGCACAGAAGTCTGAAAACACAAACTCAGCTTAAGAGTGGCGCCTAGGGTATGGCAGGCCTGATGTACAGCCTGAGAGGGAGCTCCGGGGTCTCTGAAACAAAGGCGAGTGGGAGGCATTCCTTCAGGCTTTTGTCTCTGGATGTTGTGTCCGGGATAGCCGTGGATTGGAGCGGTGGCCTTAGGGACTGTGGAGGGGTATCCCTCTCTTGGGATTTGTCCCAGCTCCCAAGAGTTTGGGGTCATTTTGTGGGAAGGATGGAGTCGTGTTGTCTGGCTCATGGGTCTCTCCAAGAAAGGGATTCCAGAGCAGAGCTCCAGGTGCAGGCGGGGCGACTGGAAAACTCAAACCCTGGTGAGGATTGGGTGCATAGGGGCTTGGCAAGCCCCATATGGAGGCTCTTGCTCTAGGCCCTCACAGGCCTTTCATTGACATGGTGCTCATGCTGAGGGTCACAGTGTGAATTTGTGCCCAAGCAGCACTCAAGTTTGGGCGTGGCATCAGGGGCCATGAAGGTTTCTCCCACCCTGAAGGTGTGACTCCATGCCAAGAGCAAGCTTGACAGCCATGGGGAAGAGGGGTTCTGTTTTATGCTTGCTATAACCAGCTCTGTGGAGAATTGATATAATGTCTAGGTTCAGATATCTGAAAACCAAGGTTAGGATGAGGTGACGGCATAAGACCATGGCGTGTCCGAAGTGCTGTGTGTGCGGCCAGCTGTCTCCTTGTCTGTCTGGACGTCTGGCTTCAGGCTGTGTCAGGCAGAGCATGAGTGCCCAGAGCAGCCTATCCAGTTCGGGTACCGTCGAGGCCCGAGCAGGTTGATCCTCATCTGGGTTTTCTGGAGAGCCCCACAGGGAAACGTTTTTCTTCCGTTGGGCAGACACTGGGCTGGGTTTTGGTTCCGGAGTTCCTAGTCCGGAGGGCTTGTTTGCCAGGAGTGTGAGGAAGGAAGTGTGAAAACACAAGCTAGCGTGAGGTTTGGGACCGAGGGCACGGCAGGCCCACTCTGCAGAGGCTGAATCGAGATCTCCTGCACTGAGGTCATGTCAACTATGAGACGTGCCTCAGGCTAGAGTTCTTGTCCAGCATGGCCTCTTCCTGAAGGGTGTGGGGGCTTCATGAGGCCAGAAAGATTTGCCTACGATGGGATTTGTGAACTGCTCCAAAACTGAAGGTTACCTTCTGCACGACAGTCGAGTCCTATTGGATGTTTCCAAGAGGCCCCATATGGAAAGACTCGAGAGCAGGTGTCTAAGCATGGATGCCTGGGAACGCCATCTCATATTCCCACTCTTTAGTCAGGACAAGGCAGGCTCAATCTGCGGGCTGCTGGGTGAGCTACCCAGAGGGGAGAGTTGAAATGGACTCTCCTGAAGATGAGTCCAACTGTGGCTTGGTGGCCTGAGAGACCTTGGAATGTGGAGGTGGCTCAGGGACTCTGCAGGATTCTCCAACATGAGGTGTTTGACACGGCTCCAACAAGGAATCTTCCCATGTGGAGACGAGAGGAGTTCTGTTCCATGCCTCAGGAAAGCCCCATACCCTGTTCTTCGAACCAAAGCCTCTGAGGAGTGACACCTGGAAACCAAAGCAAGAGTTGAGACTACGGCCTAAAGGCCTGTCCGGCTCAACCTTCTATGTCTGTTGACATCTGTGTGCATGCATTCATGGATGTAGCTGCTCAGCTTGTGTCGGAATGCCCCTGTGAGTCCAGTGAGGCTCCCAGTATTGGGATGTCCTCGGAGGCCTTGAGGTTTCTCATATTCTAGAGGTGTGTGGCCAAAGGAATGGACACAGTTTCCCAGGAGAGAGCAGGCACGGTCCTGTGGTATGGCTCCAGAGGACCCAGCCTAGAGGCTGTGTTTGCCACGGATGTGGGGACAGATGTCTGAAAAAGCAAACTTGGCTCAGCTAGGGGCCAATGTAATGGCAGGCCTGATCACTAGTGCGTGAGGGGAGATCCTCTGGAAATCAAAGTAGGGCAAGTGGGAGGCAGTCACTCAGGATTTTTTCTCTGGGTGTTGCATTTACCTTGTCCGGTCAGGGTAGTGGTTGTCTCAGAGGCCGAGGGAGTGGGAATGAAGAGTACTGTTTTCTGCCACAGGGGACCCCCCAGGAGAGGGACTCTAGAGCACAGCAGTGGGTTCCCTCAACTAGAATACACACCATCTAGTTAATCCTGGGTGCCTATTTGCATGGCAAGCCACATATGCGGGCTCTTGGTCCAGTCACTGAGAGGCGTTACTTGAATAAGGTACTCACGCTGAGGGTCACAATGTGAGTTTGTGCCCAAGGCGGCCCTCACGCTTGGGTGTGGCCTCATGGGCCATGCCGTTTTCTCCTACACTGAAGGTTTGACTCACTGCCAGCAGCAAGGTTTCTTGCCATGGGGAAGGAGGGGTTCTGACTTGTGCATCAGGTTCCCCCCTGTGCAGGGATTGGAGATAAGGTCTAGGTTCCGATGACTGAAAACCCAGGTTGGGAATGGATGGTGGCCTAAGGCAGTGGCGGGTCCAATGTGCTGGGTGTGCAGCCAGCTGTGTCGGTGTCTGTTGGAAGGTCTGGGCTCAAGCTATTTGCGACAGAGCATCACTGTTTAATGTAGCCTATGCAATTGGGGTGTTGCCGAGGGCCAAGCAGTTTGATCCTCAATTGGGGTTTCTGGGCAGCGCCATAGACAATGTTTTTCTCCTGGGAGGCAGGCACAGTGCTTCATTGTGGCCCCAGAATTCCCAGTAGGGAGGGTTTGTGGGCCAGGAATGTGAGGACGGAAGTCTGAAAACACAAGCTAGTGTGAGGATTGGAGCCAAGGGCAGAGCAGCCCCACTCTGCAGAGGCTGAATCAAAATCTCCTGCATCTGAAGTCAGGCTGAGGATCAGACGTTGGCTGAGGCTGGAGTATGTGTCCATGATGGCACCTTCATGAAGTGGGGGCCTCATGAGGCCAAGGAAGTTTTCCCACGCTGAGTTTGGAGGTTGCCCCAAACCACAAGGTTTCCTTCTGCGGGACATTCGAGTCCTGTTGCATGGCTCCAGGACATAACATATGGAAGGACTGGAGTGCAGGGTTCGAAGGATGGATCCCTGTACAGCATGCCTCGCATTCCCATTGGCTATTAGCGACAAGATATGTTTGATCTGCTGCCTCTGGAACACTCGACCCAGGGGGCTGAGTTGAAATGGCCTCTCCTGAGGATGCGTCATAATGTGCGTTTGGGGTCCATGGAGACCTTGGAATGTGCTGGTTGTTCAGTGGCCCTGCGGAACTCTCCTACCTGAAGTGTTTGATACATCCCAGTAAGAAAGCTGCCCATGTGGAGATGAGAGATGTTTGGTTTGGTGCCTCAGAAAAGCCCCATGTGCTGGTCTACGAAAACAGTCCTCTGAGAACGGAAACATGGAAACCAAAGCTAAGGTTCAGTTAGGGCCTGGGGGCCTGTCCATTTCAACCTTCTGTCTCTGGGGACACTGTCTGAGAGTCTAAGTGGAGATAGTTGCTCCGCTGGTGTCAGAGAGCCCCTCTTAGTCCGGGGTGACCTATACTATTGATGGCCTCAGGGACCTTGGAGCTTTTCCCTAACCTGTAGGGTTGTGGTCAATGGATTGGGCACACTTTCCTTGGAGAGGGCAGGCACAATCTTTCGGTGTTTGGTCCAGAGGCCCTAGCCTGGATGTTGTGTGGGTCCAGGCTGTGGGCACAGAAGTCTGAATACACAAACTCAGCTTATGAGTGGCGCCTAGGGTATGGCAGGCCGGATGTACAGCCCGAGAGGGAGCTCCTGGGCCTCTGAAACAAGGGCGAGTGGGAGGCGTTCCTTCAGGCTTTTGTCTCTGGATGTTGTGTCCGGGATAGCCGTGGATTGGAGCGGTGGCCTCAGGTACTGTGGACGAGTATCCCTCTCTGGGGATTTGTCCCAGCTCCCAAGAGTTTGGGGTCATTTTGTGGGAAGGGTGGAGTCGTGTTGTCTGGCTCATGGGTCTCTCCAAGAAAGGGATTCCAGAGCAGAGCTCCAGGTACGGGCGGGGCGACTGGAAAATTCAAACCGTGGTGAGGATTGGGTGCATAGGGGCTTGGCAAGCCCCATATGTGGGCTCTTGGTCCAGGCCCTGACAGGCCTTTCTTTGACATGGGGCTCATGCTGAGGGTCACAGTGTGAATTTGTGCCCAAGCAGCACTCAAGTTTGGGCGTGGCATCAGGGGCCATGAAGGTTTCTCCCACCCTGAAGGTGTGACTCCATGCCAAGAGCAAGCTTGACAGCCATGGGGAAGGAGGAGTTCTGCTTTGTGCTTGCTATACCCAGCTGTGTGGAGAATTGATATAATGTCTAGGTTCAGATATCTGAAAACCAAGGTTAGGATGAGGTGACGGCATAAGACCATGGCGTGGCCGAAGCGCTGGGTGTGCGGCCAGCTGTCTCCTTGTCTGTCTGGACGTCTGGCTTCAGGCTGTGTCAGGCAGAGCATGAGTGCCCAGAGCAGCCTATCCAGTTCGGGTACCGTCGAGGCCCGAGCAGGTTGATCCTCATCTGGGTTTTCTGGAGAGCCCCACAGGGAAACGTTTTTCTTCTGTTGGGCAGACACTGGGCTGGGTTTTGGTTCTGGAGTTCCTAGTCCGGAGGGCTTGTTTGCCAGGAGTGTGAGGAAGGAAGTCTGAAAACACAAGCTAGCGTGAGTTTTGGGACCGAGGGCACGGCAGGCCCACTCTGCAGAGGCTGAATCGAGATCTCCTGCACTGAGGTCATGTCAACTATGAGACGTGCCTCAGGCTAGAGTTCTTGTCCAGCATGGCCTCTTCCTGAAGGGTGTGGGGGCTTCATGAGGCCAGAAAGTTTTGCCTACGATGGGATTTGTGAACTGCTCCAAAACTGAAGGTTACCTTCTGCACGACAGTCGAGTCCTATTGGATGGTTCCAAGAGGCCCCATATGGAAAGACTCGAGAGCAGGTGTCTAAGCATGGATGCCTGGGAACGCCACCTCATATTCCCACTCTTTAGTCAGGACAAGGCAGGCTCAATCTGCGGGCTCCTGGGTGAGCTACCCAGAGGGGAGAGTTGAAATGGACTCTCCTGAAGATGAGTCCTACTGTGGCTTGGTGGCCTGGGAGACCTTGGAATGTGGAGGTGGCTCAGGGACTCTGCAGGATTCTCCAACATGAGGTGTTTGACACGGCTCCAACAAGGAAACTTCCCATGTGGAGACGAGAGGAGTTCTGTTCCGTGCCTCAGGAAAGCCCCGTGCCCTGTTCTTCGAACCAAAGCCTCTGAGGAGTGACACCTGGAAACCAAAGCAAGAGTTGAGACTACGGCCTAAAGGCCTGTCCGGCTCAACCTTCTATCTCTGTTGACATCTGTGTGCATGCATTCATGGATGTAGCTGCTCAGCTTGTGTCCGAATGCCCCTGTTAGTCCAGTGAGGCTCCCAGTAGTGGGATGTCCTCGGAGGCCTTGAGGTTTCTCATATTCTGGAGGTGTGTGGCCAAAGGAATGGACACAGTTTCCCAGGAGAGAGCAGGCACGGTCCTGTGGTATGGCTCCAGAGGACCCAGCCTAGAGGCTGTGTTTGCCAGGGCTGTGGGGACAGATGTCTGAAAAAGCAAACTTGGCTCAGCTAGGGGCCAATGTAATGGCAGGCCTGATCTCTAGTCCGTGAGGGTAGATCCTCTGGAAATCAAAGTAGGGCAAGTAAGAGGCAGTCACTCAGGATTTTGTCTCTGGGTGTTGCGTTTACAGTGTCTGGTCAGGGTAGGGGTTGTCTCAGAGGCCGAGGAAGAGCCTTCCTCTCGAAAGATTGTCCAAGCTCCCAAGTGTTTGTGTTCATTCTGTGGGAATGAAGAGTACTGTTTTCTGCCACAGGGGACCCACCAGGAGAGGGACTCTAGAGCACAGCAGTGGGTTCCCTCAACTGGAATACACACCATCTAGTTACTCCTGGGTGCCTATGGGCATGGCTAGCCACATATGCGGGCTCTTGGTCCAGTCACTGAGAGGCGTTACTTGAATAAGGTACTCACGCTAAGGGTCACAATGTGTGTTTGTGCCCAAGGCGGCCCTCACGCTTGGGCGTGGCCTCATGGGCCATGCCGTTTTCTCCTACACTGAAGGTTTGGCTCACTGCCAGCAGCAAGGTTTCTTGCCATGGGGAAGGAGGGGTTCTGTCTTGTGCATCAGGTTCCCCCCTGTGCAGGGATTGGAGATAAGGTCTAGGTTCCGATGACTGAAAACCCAGGTTGGGAATGGATGGTGGCCTAAGGCAGTGGCGGGTCCAATGTGCTGGGTGTGCAGCCAGCTGTGTCGGTGTCTGTTGGAAGGTCTGGGCTCAGCCTATTTGCGACAGAGCATCAGTGTTTAAGGTAGCCTATGCAATTGGGGTGTTGCCGAGGGCCAAGCAGATTGATCCTCATTTGGGGTTTCTGGGCAGCGCCATAGACAATGTTTTTCTCCTGGGAGGCAGGCACAGTGCTTCATTGTGGCCCCAGAATTCCCAGTAGGGAGGGTTTGTGGGCCAGGAGTGTGAGGACGGAAGTCTGAAAACACAAGCTAGTGTGTGGATTGGAGCCAAGGGCAGAGCAGGCCCACTCTGCAGAGGCTGAATCAAAATCTCCTGCATCTGAAGTCAGGCTGAGGATCAGACGTTGGCTGAGGCTGGAGTATGTGTCCATGATGGCACCTTCATGAAGTGGGGGCCTCATGAGGCCAAGGAAGTTTTCCCACGCTAAGTTTGGAGGTTGCCCCAAACCACAAGGTTTCCTTCTGCGGGACATTCGAGTCCTGTTGCATGGCTCCAGGACATACCATATGGAAGGACTGGAGAGCAGGGTTCGAAGGATGGATCCCTGTACAGCATGCCTCGCATTCCCATTGGATATTAGCGACAAGATATGTTTGATCTGCTGCCTCTGGAACACGCGACCCAGGGGGCTGAGTTGAAATGGGCTCTCCTGAGGATGCGTCATAATGTGCGTTTGGGTCCATGGAGACCTTGGAATGTGCTGGTTGTTCAGTGGCCCTGCGGAACTCTCCTACCTGAAGTGTTTCATACAGCCCAGTAAGAATTCTGCCCATGTGGAGAAGAAAGAGGTTTGGTTTGGTGCCTCAGAAAAGCCCCAGGTGCTGGTCTACGAAAACAGTCCTCTGAGAACGGAAACATGGAAACCAAAGCTAAGGTTCAGATTAGGGCCTGGGGGCCTGTCCATTTCAACCTTCTGTCTCTGGGGACACTGTCTGAGAGTCTAAGTGGAGATAGTTGCTCCGCTGGTGTCAGAGAGCCCCTCTTAGTCCAGGGTGGCCTATACTATTGATGGCCTCAGGGACCTTGGAGCTTTTCCCTAACCTGTAGGGTTGTGGTCAATGGATTGGGCACACTTTCCTTGGAGAGGGCAGGCACAATCTTTCGCTGTTTGGTCCAGAGGCCCTAGCCTGGATGTTGTGTGGGTCCAGGCTGTGGGCACAGAAGTCTGAATACACAAACTCAGCTTATGAGTGGCGCCTAGGGTATGGCAGGCCGGATGTACAGCCCGAGAGGGAGCTCCTGGGCCTCTGAAACAAGGGCGAGTGGGAGGCGTTCCTTCAGGCTTTTGTCTCTGGATGTTGTGTCCGGGATAGCCGTGGATTGGAGCGGTGGCCTCAGGTACTGTGGACGAGTATCCCTCTCTGGGGATTTGTCCCAGCTCCCAAGAGTTTGGGGTCATTTTGTGGGAAGGGTGGAGTCGTGTTGTCTGGCTCATGGGTCTCTCCAAGAAAGGGATTCCAGAGCAGAGCTCCAGGTACGGGCGGGGCGACTGGAAAATTCAAACCGTGGTGAGGATTGGGTGCATAGGGGCTTGGCAAGCCCCATATGTGGGCTCTTGGTCCAGGCCCTGACAGGCCTTTCTTTGACATGGGGCTCATGCTGAGGGTCACAGTGTGAATTTGTGCCCAAGCAGCACTCAAGTTTGGGCGTGGCATCAGGGGCCATGAAGGTTTCTCCCACCCTGAAGGTGTGACTCCATGCCAAGAGCAAGCTTGACAGCCATGGGGAAGGAGGAGTTCTGTTTTGTGCTTGCTATACCCAGCTGTGTGGAGAATTGATATAATGTCTAGGTTCAGATATCTGAAAACCAAGGTTAGGATGAGGTGACGGCATAAGACCATGGCGTGTCCGAAGCGCTGGGTGTGCGGCCTGCTGTCTCCTTCTCTGTCTGGACGTCTGGCTTCAGGCTGTGTCAGGCAGAGCATGAGTGCCCAGAGCAGCCTATCCAGTTCGGGTACTGTCGAGGCCCGAGCAGGTTGATCCTCATCTGGGTTTTCTGGAGAGCCCCACAGGGAAACGTTTTTCTTCTGTTGGGCAGACACTGGGCTGGGTTTTGGTTCTGGAGTTCCTAGTCCAGAGGGCTTGTTTGCCAGGAGTGTGAGGAAGGAAGTCTGAAAACACAAGCTAGCGTGAGGTTTGGGACCGAGGGCACGGCAGGCCCACTCTGCAGAGGCTGAATCGAGATCTCCTGCACTGAGGTCATGTCAACTATGAGACGTGCCTCAGGCTAGAGTTCTTGTCCAGCATGGCCTCTTCCTGAAGGGTGTGGGGGCTTCATGAGGCCAGAAAGTTTTGCCTACGATGGGATTTGTGAACTGCTCCAAAACTGAAGGTTACCTTCTGCACGACAGTCGAGTCCTATTGGATGGTTCCAAGAGGCCCCATATGGAAAGACTCGAGAGCAGGTGTCTAAGCATGGATGCCTGGGAACGCCACCTCATATTCCCACTCTTTAGTCAGGACAAGGCAGGCTCAATCTGCGGGCTCCTGGGTGAGCTACCCAGAGGGGAGAGTTGAAATGGACTCTCCTGAAGATGTGTCCTACTGTGGCTTGGTGGCCTGGGAGACCTTGGAATGTGGAGGTGGCTCAAGGACTCTGCAGGATTCTCCAACATGAGGTGTTTGACACGGCTCCAACAAGGAAACTTCCCATGTGGAGACGAGAGGAGTTCTGTTCCGTGCCTCAGGAAAGCCCCATACCCTGTTCTTCGAACCAAAGCCTCTGAGGAGTGACACCTGGAAACCAAAGCAAGAGTTGAGACTACGGCCTAAAGGCTTGTCCGGCTCAACCTTCTATCTCTGTTGACCTCTGTGTGCATGCATTCATGGATGTAGCTGCTCAGCTTGTGTCCGAATGCCCCTGTGAGTCCAGTGAGGCTCCCAGTAGTGGGATGTCCTCGGAGGCCTTGAGGTTTCTCATATTCTGGAGGTGTGTGGCCAAAGGAATGGACACAGTTTCCCAGGAGAGAGCAGGCACGGTCCTGTGGTATGGCTCCAGAGGACCCAGCCTAGAGGCTGTGTTTGCCAGGGCTGTGGGGACAGATGTCTGAAAAAGCAAACTTGGCTCAGCTAGGGGCCAATGTAATGGCAGGCCTGATCTCTAGTCCGTGAGGGGAGATCCTCTGGAAATCAAAGTAGGGCAAGTGGGAGGCAGTCACTCAGGATTTTGTCTCTGGGTGTTGCGTTTACAGTGTCCGGTCAGGGTAGGCGTTGTCTCAGAGGTTGAGGAAAAGACTTCCTCTCGGGGAATTGTCCAAGCTCCCAAGTGTTTGTGTTCATTCTGTGGGAATGAAGAGTACTGTTTTCTGCCACAGGGGACCCCCCAGGAGAGGGACTCTAGAACACAGCAGTGGGTTCCCTTAAATGGAATACACACCATCTAGTTAGTCCTGGGTTCCTATGGGCATGGCAAGCCACATATGCGGGCTCTTGGTCCAGTCACTGAGAGGCGTTACTTGAATAAGGTACTCAAGCTGAGGGTCACAATGTGTGTTTGTGCCCAAGGCGGCCCTCACGCTTGGGCGTGGCCTCATGGGCCATGCAGTTTTCTCCTACACTGAAGGTTTGACTCACTACCAGCAGCAAGGTTTCTTGCCATGGGGAAGGAGGGGTTCTGTCTTGTGCATCAGGTTCCCCCCTGTGCAGGGATTGGAGATAAGGTCTAGGTTCCGATGACTGAAAACCCAGGTTGGGAATGGATGGTGGCCTAAGGCAGTGGCGGGTCCAATGTGCTGGGTGTGCAGCCAGCTGTGTCGGTGTCTGTTGGAAGGTCTGGGCTCAGCCTATTTGCGACAGAGCATCACTGTTTAAGGTAGCCTATGCAATTGGGGTGTTGCCGAGGGCCAAGCAGATTGATCCTCATTTGGGGTTTCTGGGCAGCGCCATAGACAATGTTTTTCTCCTGGGAGGCAGGCACAGTGCTTCATTGTGGCCCCAGAATTCCCAGTAGGGAGGGTTTGTGGGCCAGGAGTGTGAGGACGGAAGTCTGAAAACACAAGCTAGTGTGAGGATTGGAGCCAAGGGCAGAGCAGGCCCACTCTGCAGAGGCTGAATCAAAATCTCCTGCATCTGAAGTCAGGCTGAGGATCAGACGTTGGTTGAGGCTGGAGTATGTGTCCATGATGGCACCTTCATGAAGTGGGGGCCTCATGAGGCCAAGAAAGTTTTCCCACGCTGAGTTTGGAGGTTGCCCCAAACCACAAGGTTTCCTTCTGCGGGACAATCGAGTCCTGTTGCATGGCTCCAGGACATACCATATGGAAGGACTGGAGAGCAGGGTTCGAAGGATGGATCCCTGTACAGCATGCCTCGCATTCCCATTGGGTATTAGCAACAAGATATGTTTGATCTGCTGCCTCTGGAACACGCGACCCAGGGGGCTGAGTTGAAATGGCCTCTCCTGAGGATGCGTCATAATGTGCGTTTGGGTCCATGGAGACCTTGGAATGTGCTGGTTGTTCAGTGGCCCTGCGGAACTCTCCTACCTGAAGTGTTTGATACATCCCAGTAAGAAAGCTGCCCATGTGGAGATGAGAGAGGTTTGGTTTGGTGCCTCAGAAAAGCCCCAGGTGCTGGTCTACGAAAACAGTCCTCTGAGAACGGAAACCTGGTTACCAAAGCTAAGGTTCAGATTAGGGCCTGGGGGCCTGTCCATTTCAACCTTCTGTCTCTGGGGACACTGTCTGAGAGTCTAAGTGGAGATAGTTGCTCCGCTGGTGTCAGAGAGCCCCTCTTAGTCCAGGGTGGCCTATACTATTGATGGCCTCAGGGACCTTGGAGCTTTTCCCTAACCTGTAGGGTTGTGGTCAATGGATTGGGCACACTTTCCTTGGAGAGGGCAGGCACAATCTTTCGCTGTTTGGTCCAGAGGCCCTAGCCTGGATGTTGTGTGGGTCCAGGCTGTGGGCACAGAAGTCTGAATACACAAACTCAGCTTATGAGTGGCGCCTAGGGTATGGCAGGCCGGATGTACAGCCCGAGAGGGAGCTCCTGGGCCTCTGAAACAAGGGCGAGTGGGAGGCGTTCCTTCAGGCTTTTGTCTCTGGATGTTGTGTCCGGGATAGCCGTGGATTGGAGCGGTGGCCTCAGGTACTGTGGACGAGTATCCCTCTCTGGGGATTTGTCCCAGCTCCCAAGAGTTTGGGGTCATTTTGTGGGAAGGGTGGAGTCGTGTTGTCTGGCTCATGGGTCTCTCCAAGAAAGGGATTCCAGAGCAGAGCTCCAGGTACGGGCGGGGCGACTGGAAAATTCAAACCGTGGTGAGGATTGGGTGCATAGGGGCTTGGCAAGCCCCATATGTGGGCTCTTGGTCCAGGCCCTGACAGGCCTTTCTTTGACATGGGGCTCATGCTGAGGGTCACAGTGTGAATTTGTGCCCAAGCAGCACTCAAGTTTGGGCGTGGCATCAGGGGCCATGAAGGTTTCTCCCACCCTGAAGGTGTGACTCCATGCCAAGAGCAAGCTTGACAGCCATGGGGAAGGAGGAGTTCTGTTTTGTGCTTGCTATACCCAGCTGTGTGGAGAATTGATATAATGTCTAGGTTCAGATATCTGAAAACCAAGGTTAGGATGAGGTGACGGCATAAGACCATGGCGTGGCCGAAGAGCTGGGTGTGCGGCCAGCTGTCTCCTTGTCTGTCTGGACGTCTGGCTTCAGGCTGTGTCAGGCAGAGCATGAGTGCCCAGAGCAGCCTATCCAGTTCGGGTACCGTCGAGGCCCGAGCAGGTTGATCCTCATCTGGGTTTTCTGGAGAGCCCCACAGGGAAACGTTTTTCTTCTGTTGGGCAGACACTGGGCTGGGTTTTGGTTCTGGAGTTCCTAGTCCGGAGGGCTTGTTTGCCAGGAGTGTGAGGAAGGAAGTCTGAAAACACAAGCTAGCGTGAGGTTTGGGACCGAGGGCACGGCAGGCCCACTCTGCAGAGGCTGAATCGAGATCTCCTGCACTGAGGTCATGTCAACTATGAGACGTGCCTCAGGCTAGAGTTCTTGTCCAGCATGGCCTCTTCCTGAAGGGTGTGGGGGCTTCATGAGGCCAGAAAGTTTTGCCTACGATGGGATTTGTGAACTGCTCCAAAACTGAAGGTTACCTTCTGCACGACAGTCGAGTCCTATTGGATGGTTCCAAGAGGCCCCATATGGAAAGACTCGAGAGCAGGTGTCTAAGCATGGATGCCTGGGAACGCCACCTCATATTCCCACTCTTTAGTCAGGACAAGGCAGGCTCAATCTGCGGGCTCCTGGGTGAGCTACCCAGAGGGGAGAGTTGAAATGGACTCTCCTGAAGATGAGTCCTACTGTGGCTTGGTGGCCTGGGAGACCTTGGAATGTGGAGGTGGCTCAGGGACTCTGCAGGATTCTCCAACATGAGGTGTTTGACACGGCTCCAACAAGGAAACTTCCCATGTGGAGACGAGAGGAGTTCTGTTCCGTGCCTCAGGAAAGCCCCGTGCCCTGTTCTTCGAACCAAAGCCTCTGAGGAGTGACACCTGGAAACCAAAGCAAGAGTTGAGACTACGGCCTAAAGGCCTGTCCGGCTCAACCTTCTATCTCTGTTGACATCTGTGTGCATGCATTCATGGATGTAGCTGCTCAGCTTGTGTCCGAATGCCCCTGTGAGTCCAGTGAGGCTCCCAGTAGTGGGATGTCCTCGGAGGCCTTGAGGTTTCTCATATTCTGGAGGTGTGTGGCCAAAGGAATGGACACAGTTTCCCAGGAGAGAGCAGGCACGGTCCTGTGGTATGGCTCCAGAGGACCCAGCCTAGAGGCTGTGTTTGCCAGGGCTGTGGGGACAGATGTCTGAAAAAGCAAACTTGGCTCAGCTAGGGGCCAATGTAATGGCAGGCCTGATCTCTAGTCCGTGAGGGTAGATCCTCTGGAAATCAAAGTAGGGCAAGTAAGAGGCAGTCACTCAGGATTTTGTCTCTGGGTGTTGCGTTTACAGTGTCTGGTCAGGGTAGGGGTTGTCTCAGAGGCCGAGGAAGAGCCTTCCTCTCGAAAGATTGTCCAAGCTCCCAAGTGTTTGTGTTCATTCTGTGGGAATGAAGAGTACTGTTTTCTGCCACAGGGGACCCACCAGGAGAGGGACTCTAGAGCACAGCAGTGGGTTCCCTCAACTGGAATACACACCATCTAGTTACTCCTGGGTGCCTATGGGCATGGCTAGCCACATATGCGGGCTCTTGGTCCAGTCACTGAGAGGCGTTACTTGAATAAGGTACTCACGCTAAGGGTCACAATGTGTGTTTGTGCCCAAGGCGGCCCTCACGCTTGGGCGTGGCCTCATGGGCCATGCCGTTTTCTCCTACACTGAAGGTTTGGCTCACTGCCAGCAGCAAGGTTTCTTGCCATGGGGAAGGAGGGGTTCTGTCTTGTGCATCAGGTTCCCCCCTGTGCAGGGATTGGAGATAAGGTCTAGGTTCCGATGACTGAAAACCCAGGTTGGGAATGGATGGTGGCCTAAGGCAGTGGCGGGTCCAATGTGCTGGGTGTGCAGCCAGCTGTGTCGGTGTCTGTTGGAAGGTCTGGGCTCAGCCTATTTGCGACAGAGCATCACTGTTTAAGGTAGCCTATGCAATTGGGGTGTTGCCGAGGGCCAAGCAGATTGATCCTCATTTGGGGTTTCTGGGCAGCGCCATAGACAATGTTTTTCTCCTGGGAGGCAGGCACAGTGCTTCATTGTGGCCCCAGAATTCCCAGTAGGGAGGGTTTGTGGGCCAGGAGTGTGAGGACGGAAGTCTGAAAACACAAGCTAGTGTGAGGATTGGAGCCAAGGGCAGAGCAGGCCCACTCTGCAGAGGCTGAATCAAAATCTCCTGCATCTGAAGTCAGGCTGAGGATCAGACGTTGGCTGAGGCTGGAGTATGTGTCCATGATGGCACCTTCATGAAGTGGGGGCCTCATGAGGCCAAGGAAGTTTTCCCACGCTAAGTTTGGAGGTTGCCCCAAACCACAAGATTTCCTTCTGCGGGACATTCGAGTCCTGTTGCATGGCTCCAGGACATACCATATGGAAGGACTGGAGAGCAGGGTTCGAAGGATGGATCCCTGTACAGGATGCCTCGCATTCCCATTGGATATTAGCGACAAGATATGTTTGATCTGCTGCCTCTGGAACACGCGACCCAGGGGGCTGAGTTGAAATGGGCTCTCCTGAGGATGCGTCATAATGTGCGTTTGGGTCCATGGAGACCTTGGAATGTGCTGGTTGTTCAGTGGCCCTGCGGAACTCTCCTACCTGACGTGTTTCATACATCCCAGTAAGAAAGCTGCCCATGTGGAGATGAGAGAGGTTTGGTTTGGTGCCTCAGAAAAGCCCCAGGTGCTGGTCTACGAAAACAGTCCTCTGAGAACGGAAACATGGAAACCAAAGCTAAGGTTCAGATTAGGGCCTGGGGGCCTGTCCATTTCAACCTTCTGTCTCTGGGGACACTGTCTGAGAGTCTAAGTGGAGATAGTTGCTCCGCTGGTGTCAGAGAGCCCCTCTTAGTCCAGGGTGGCCTATACTATTGATGGCCTCAGGGACCTTGGAGCTTTTCCCTAACCTGTAGGGTTGTGGTCAATGGATTGGGCACACTTTCCTTGGAGAGGGCAGGCACAATCTTTCGCTGTTTGGTCCAGAGGCCCTAGCCTGGATGTTGTGTGGGTCCAGGCTGTGGGCACAGAAGTCTGAATACACAAACTCAGCTTATGAGTGGCGCCTAGGGTATGGCAGGCCGGATGTACAGCCCGAGAGGGAGCTCCTGGGCCTCTGAAACAAGGGCGAGTGGGAGGCGTTCCTTCAGGCTTTTGTCTCTGGATGTTGTGTCCGGGATAGCCGTGGATTGGAGCGGTGGCCTCAGGTACTGTGGACGAGTATCCCTCTCTGGGGATTTGTCCCAGCTCCCAAGAGTTTGGGGTCATTTTGTGGGAAGGGTGGAGTCGTGTTGTCTGGCTCATGGGTCTCTCCAAGAAAGGGATTCCAGAGCAGAGCTCCAGGTACGGGCGGGGCGACTGGAAAATTCAAACCGTGGTGAGGATTGGGTGCATAGGGGCTTGGCAAGCCCCATATGTGGGCTCTTGGTCCAGGCCCTGACAGGCCTTTCTTTGACATGGGGCTCATGCTGAGGGTCACAGTGTGAATTTGTGCCCAAGCAGCACTCAAGTTTGGGCGTGGCATCAGGGGCCATGAAGGTTTCTCCCACCCTGAGGGTGTGACTCCATGCCAAGAGCAAGCTTGACAGCCATGGGGAAGGAGGAGTTCTGTTTTGTGCTTGCTATACCCAGCTGTGTGGAGAATTGATATAATGTCTAGGTTCAGATATCTGAAAACCAAGGTTAGGATGAGGTGACGGCATAAGACCATGGCGTGTCCAAAGCGCTGGGTGTGCGGCCAGCTGTCTCCTTCTCTGTCTGGACGTCTGGCTTCAGGCTGTGTCAGGCAGAGCATGAGTGCCCAGAGCAGCCTATCCAGTTCGGGTACCGTCGAGGCCCGAGCAGGTTGATCCTCATCTGGGTTTTCTGGAGAGCCCCACAGGGAAACGTTTTTCTTCCGTTGGGCAGACACTGGGCTGGGTTTTGGTTCTGGAGTTCCTAGTCCAGAGGGCTTGTTTGCCAAGAGTGTGAGGAAGGAAGTCTGAAAACACAAGCTAGCGTGAGGTTTGGGACCGAGGGCACGGCAGGCCCACTCTGCAGAGGCTGAATCGAGATCTCCTGCACTGAGGTCATGTCAACTATGAGACGTGCCTCAGGCTAGAGTTCTTGTGCAGCATGGCCTCTTCCTGAAGGGTGTGGGGGCTTCATGAGGCCAGAAAGTTTTGCCTACGATGGGATTTGTGAACTGCTCCAAAACTGAAGGTTACCTTCTGCACGACAGTCGAGTCCTATTGGATGGTTCCAAGAGGCCCCATATGGAAAGACTCGAGAGCAGGTGTCTAAGCATGGATGCCTGGGAACGCCACCTCATATTCCCACTCTTTAGTCAGGACAAGGCAGGCTCAATCTGCGGGCTCCTGGGTGAGCTACCCAGAGGGGAGAGTTGAAATGGACTCTCCTGAAGATGAGTCCTCCTGTGGCTTGGTTGCCTGGGAGACCTTGGAATGTGGAGGTGGCTCAGGGACTCTGCAGGATTCTCCAACATGAGGTGTTTGACACGGCTCCAACAAGGAAACTTCCCATGTGGAGACGAGAGGAGTTCTGTTCCGTGCCTCAGGAAAGCCCCATACCCTGTTCTTCGAACCAAAGCCTCTGAGGAGTGACACCTGGAAACCAAAGCAAGAGTTGAGACTACGGCCTAAAGGCTTGTCCGGCTCAACCTTCTATCTCTGTTGACCTCTGTGTACATGCATTCATGGATGTAGCTGCTCAGCTTGTGTCCGAATGCCCCTGTGAGTCCAGTGAGGCTCCCAGTAGTGGGATGTCCTCGGAGGCCTTGAGGTTTCTCATATTCTGGAGGTGTGTGGCCAAAGGAATGGACACAGTTTCCCAGGAGAGAGCAGGCACGGTCCTGTGGTATGGCTCCAGAGGACCCAGCCTAGAGGCTGTGTTTGCCAGGGCTGTGGGGACAGATGTCTGAAAAAGCAAACTTGGCTCAGCTAGGGGCCAATGTAATGGCAGGCCTGATCTCTAGTCCGTGAGGGGAGATCCTCTGGAAATCAAAGTAGGGCAAGTGGGAGGCAGTCACTCAGGATTTTGTCTCTGGGTGTTGCGTTTACAGTGTCCGGTCAGGGTAGGCGTTGTCTCAGAGGTTGAGGAAGAGACTTCCTCTCGGGGAATTGTCCAAGCTCCCAAGTGTTTGTGTTCATTCTGTGGGAATGAAGAGTACTGTTTTCTGCCACAGGGGACCCCCCAGGAGAGGGACTCTAGAACACAGCAGTGGGTTCCCTTAAATGGAATACACACCATCTAGTTAGTCCTGGGTTCCTATGGGCATGGCAAGCCACATATGCGGGCTCTTGGTCCAGTCACTGAGAGGCGTTACTTGAATAAGGTACTCAAGCTGAGGGTCACAATGTGTGTTTGTGCCCAAGGCGGCCCTCACGCTTGGGCGTGGCCTCATGGGCCATGCAGTTTTCTCCTACACTGAAGGTTTGACTCACTACCAGCAGCAAGGTTTCTTGCCATGGGGAAGGAGGGGTTCTGACTTGTGCATCAGGTTCCCCCCTGTGCAGGTATTGGAGATAAGGTCTAGGTTCCGATGACTGAAAACCCAGGTTGGGAATGGATGGTGGCCTAAGGCAGTGGCGGGTCCAATGTGCTGGGTGTGCAGCCAGCTGTGTCGGTGTCTGTTGGAAGGTCTGGGCTCAGGCTATTTGCGACAGAGCATCACTGTTTAAGGTAGCCTATGCAATTGGGGTGTTGCCGAGGGCCAAGCAGATTGATCCTCATTTGGGGTTTCTGGGCAGCGCCATAGACAATGTTTTTCTCCTGGGAGGCAGGCACAGTGCTTCATTGTGGCCCCAGAATTCCCAGTAGGGAGGGTTTGTGGGCCAGGAGTGTGAGGACGGAAGTCTGAAAACACAAGCTAGTGTGAGGATTGGAGCCAAGGGCAGAGCAGGCCCACTCTGCAGAGGCTGAATCAAAATCTCCTGCATCTGAAGTCAGGCTGAGGATCAGACGTTGGTTGAGGCTGGAGTATGTGTCCATGATGGCACCTTCATGAAGTGGGGGCCTCATGAGGCCAAGAAAGTTTTCCCACGCTGAGTTTGGAGGTTGCCCCAAACCACAAGGTTTCCTTCTGCGGGACAATCGAGTCCTGTTGCATGGCTCCAGGACATACCATATGGAAGGACTGGAGAGCAGGGTTCGAAGGATGGATCCCTGTACAGCATGCCTCGCATTCCCAAGGCTATTAGCGACAAGATATGTTTGATCTGCTGCCTCTGGAACACGCGACCCAGGGGGCTGAGTTGAAATGGCCTCTCCTGACGATGCGTCATAATGTGCGTTTGGGTCCATGGAGACCTTGGAATGTGCTGGTTGTTCAGTGGCCCTGCGGAACTCTCCTACCTGAAGTGTTTGATACATCCCAGTAAGAAAGCTGCCCATGTGGAGATGAGAGATGTTTGGTTTGGTGCCTCAGAAAAGCCCCAGGTTCTGGTCTACGAAAACAGCCCTCTGAGAACGGAAACATGGAAACCAAAGCTAAGGTTCAGATTAGGGCCTGGGGGCCTGTCCATTTCAACCTTCTGTCTCTGGGGACACTGTCTGAGAGTCTAAGTGGAGATAGTTGCTCCGCTGGTGTCAGAGAGCCCCTCTTAGTCCAGGGTGGTCTATACTATTGATGGCCTCAGGGACCTTGGAGCTTTTCCCTAACCTGTAGGGTTGTGGTCAATGGATTGGGCACACTTTCCTTGGAGAGGGCAGGCACAATCTTTCGCTGTTTGGTCCAGAGGCCCTAGCCTGGATGTTGTGTGGGTCCAGGCTGTGGGCACAGAAGTCTGAATACACAAACTCAGCTTATGAGTGGCACCTAGGGTATGGCCGGCCGGATGTACAGCCCGAGAGGGAGCTCCTGGGCCTCTGAAACAAGGGCGAGTGGGAGGCGTTCCTTCAGGCTTTTGTCTCTGGATGTTGTGTCCGGGATAGCCGTGGATTGGAGCGGTGGCCTCAGGTACTGTGGACGAGTATCCCTCTCTGGGGATTTGTCCCAGCTCCCAAGAGTTTGGGGTCATTTTGTGGGAAGGGTGGAGTCGTGTTGTCTGGCTCATGGGTCTCTCCAAGAAAGGGATTCCAGAGCAGAGCTCCAGGTACGGGCGGGGCGACTGGAAAATTCAAACCGTGGTGAGGATTGGGTGCATAGGGGCTTGGCAAGCCCCATATGTGGGCTCTTGGTCCAGGCCCTGACAGGCCTTACTTTGACATGGGGCTCATGCTGAGGGTCACAGTGTGAATTTGTGCCCAAGCAGCACTCAAGTTTGGGCGTGGCATCAGGGGCCATGAAGGTTTCTCCCACCGTGAAGGTGTGACTCCATGCCAAGAGCAAGCTTGACAGCCATGGGGAAGGAGGAGTTCTGTTTTGTGCTTGCTATACCCAGCTGTGTGGAGAATTGATATAATGTCTAGGTTCAGATATCTGAAAACCAAGGTTAGGATGAGGTGACGGCATAAGACCATGGCGTGTTCGAAGTGCTGGGTGTGCGGCCAGCTGTCTCCTTGTCTGTCTGGACGTCTGGCTTCAGGCTGTGTCAGGCAGAGCATGAGTGCCCAGAGCAGCCTATCCAGTTCGGGTACCGTCGAGGCCCGAGCAGGATGATCCTCATCTGGGTTTTCTGGAGAGCCCCACAGGGAAACGTTTTTCTTCCGTTGGGCAGACACTGGGCTGGGTTTTGGTTCTGGAGTTCCTAGTCCGGAGGGCTTGTTTGCCAGGAGTGTGAGGAAGGAAGTCTGAAAACACAAGCTAGCGTGAGGTTTGGGACCGAGGGCACGGCAGGCCCACTCTGCAGAGGCTGAATCGAGATCTCCTGCACTGAGGTCATGTCAACTATGAGACGTGCCTCAGGCTAGAGTTCTTGTCCAGCATGGCCTCTTCCTGAAGGGTGTGGGGGCTTCATGAGGCCAGAAAGTTTTGCTTACGATGGGATTTGTGAACTGCTCCAAAACTGAAGGTTACCTTTTGCACGACAGTCGAGTCCTATTGGATGGTTCCAAGAGGCCCCATATGGAAAGACTCGAGAGCAGGTGTCTAAGCATGGATGCCTGGGAACGCCACCTCATATTGCCACTCTTTGGTCAGGACAAGGCAGGCTCAATCTGCGGGCTCCTGGGTGAGCTACCCAGAGGGGAGAGTTGAAATGGACTCTCCTGAAGATGAGTCCTACTGTGGCTTGGTGGCCTGGGAGACCTTGGAATGTGGAGGTGGCTCAGGGACTCTGCAGGATTCTCCAACATGAGGTGTTTGACACGGCTCCAACAAGGCAACTTCCCATGTGGAGAGGAGAGGAGTTCTGTTCCGTGCCTCAGGAAAGCCCCATACCCTGTTCTTCGAAACCAAAGCCTCTGAGGAGTGAAACCTGGAATCCAAAGCAAGAGTTGAAACTACGGCCTAAAGGCCTGTCCGGCTCAACCTTCTATCTCTGTTGACATCTGTGTGCATGCATTCATGGATGTAGCTGCTCAGCTTGTGTCCGAATGCCCCTGTGAGTCCAGTGAGGCTCCCAGTAGTGGGATGTCCTCGGAGGCCTTGAGGTTTCTCATATTCTGGAGGTGTGTGGCCAAATGAATGGACACAGTTTCCCAGGAGAGAGCAGGCACGGTCCTGTGGTATGGCTCCAGAGGACCCAGCCTAGAGGCTGTGTTTGCCAGGGCTGTGGGGACAGATGTCTGAAAAAGCAAACTTGGCTCAGCTAGGGGCCAATGTAATGGCAGGCCTGATCTCAAGTCCGTGAGGGGAGATCCTCTGGAAATCAAAGTAGGGCAAGTGGGAGGCAGTCACTCAGGATTTTGTCTCTGGGTGTTGCGTTTACAGTGTCCGGTCAGGGTAGGGGTTGTCTCAGAGGCCGAGGAAGAGCCTTCCTCTCGGGGGATTGTCCAAGCTCCCAAGTGTTTGTGTTCATTCTGTGGGAATGAAGAGTACTGTATTCTGCCTCAGGGGCCCCCCAAGAGAGGAACTCTAGAGGACAGCAGTGGGTTCCCTCAACTGGAATAAACACCATCTAGTTTGTCCTTGGTGCCTATTTGCATGGCAAGCCACATATGCGGGCTCTTGGTCCAGTCACGGAGAGGCGTTACTTGAATAAGGTACTCACGCTGAGGGTCACAATGTGTGTTTGAGCCCAAGGCGGCCCTCACGCTTGGGCGTGGCCTCATGGGCCATGCCGTTTTCTCCTACACTGAAGGTTTGACTCACTGCCAGCAGCAAGGTTTCTTACCATGGGGAAGGAGGGGTTCTGACTTGTGCATCAGGTTCTCCCCTGTGCAGGGATTGGAGATAAGGTCTAGGTTCCGATGACTGAAAACCCAGGTTGGGAATGGATGGTGGTCTAAGGCAGTGGCGGGTCCAATGTGCTGGGTGTGCAGCCAGCTGTGTCGGTGTCTGTTGGAAGGTCTGGGCTCAGGCTATTTGCGACAGAGCATCACTGTTTAAGGTAGCCTATGCAATTGGGGTGTTGCCGAGGGCCAAGCAGTTTGATCCTCATTTGGGGTTTCTGGGCAGCGCCATAGACAATGTTTTTCTCCTGGGAGGCAGGCACAGTGCTTCATTGTGGCCCCAGAATTCCCAGTAGGGAGGGTTTGTGGGCCAGGAGTGTGAGGACGGAAGTCTGAAAACACAAGCTAGTGTGAGGATTGGAGCCAAGGGCAGAGCAGGCCCACTCTGCAGAGGCTGAATCAAAATCTCCTGCATCTGAAGTCAGGCTGAGGATCAGACGTTGGCTGAGGCTGGAGTATGTGTCCATGATGGCACCTTCATGAAGTGGGGGCCTCATGAGGCCAAGGATTTTTCCCACGCTGAGTTTGGAGGTTGCCCCAAACCACAAGGTTTCCTTCTGCGGGACATTCGAGTCCTGTTGCATGGCTCCAGGACATACCATATGGAAGGACTGGAGAGCAGGGTTCGAAGGATGGATCCCTGTACAGCATGCCTCGCATTCCCATTGGCTATTAGCGACAAGATATGTTTGATCTGCTGCCTCTGGAACATGCGACCCAGGGGGCTGAGTTGAAATGGCCTCTCCTGAGGATGCGTCATAATGTGCGTTTGGGTCCATGGAGACCTTGGAATGTGCTGGTTGTTCAGTGGCCCTGCGGAACTCTCCTACCTGAAGTGTTTGATACATCCCAGTAAGAAAGCTGCCCATGTGGATATGAGAGATGTTTGGTTTGGTGTCTCAGAAATGCCCCATGTGCTGGTCTACGAAAACAGTCCTCTGAGAATGGAAACATGGAAACCAAAGCTAAGGTTCAGATTAGGGCCTGGGGGCCTGTCCATTTCAACCTTCTGTCTCTGGGGACACTGTCTGAGAGTCTAAGTGGAGATAGTTGCTCCGCTGGTGTCAGAGAGCCCCTCTTAGTCCAGGGTGGCCTATACTATTGATGGCCTCAGGGACCTTGGAGCTTTTCCCTAACCTGTAGGGTTGTGGTCAATGGATTGGGCACACTTTCCTTGGAGAGGGCAGGCACAATCTTTCGCTATTTGGTCCAGAGGCCCTAGCCTGGATGTTGTGTGGGTCCAGGCTGTGGGCACAGAAATCTGAATACACAAACTCAGCTTATGAGTGGCGCCTAGGGTATGGCAGGCCGGATGTACAGCCCGAGAGGGAGCTCCTGGGCCTCTGAAACAAGGGCGAGTGGGAGGCGTTCCTTCAGGCTTTTATCTCTGGATGTTGTGTCCGGGATAGCCGTGGATTGGAGCGGTGGCCTCAGGTACTGTGGACGAGTATCCCTCTCTGGGGATTTGTCCCAGCTCCCAAGAGTTTGGGGTCATTTTGTGGGAAGGGTGGAGTCGTGTTGTCTGGCTCATTCTCTCCAAGAAAGGGATTCCAGAGCAGAGCTCCAGGTACGGGCGGGGCGACTGGAAAATTCAAACCGTGGTGAGGATTGGGTGCATAGGGGCTTGGCAAGCCCCATATGTGGGCTCTTGGTCCAGGCCCTGACAGGCCTTACTTTGACATGGGGCTCATGCTGAGGGTCACAGTGTGAATTTGTGCCCAAGCAGCACTCAAGTTTGGGCGTGGCATCAGGGGCCATGAAGTTTTCTCCCACCCTGAAGGTGTGACTCCATGCCAAGAGCAAGCTTGACAGCCATGGGGAAGGAGGAGTTCTGTTTTGTGCTTGCTATACCCAGCTGTGTGGAGAATTGATATAATGTCTAGGTTCAGATATCTGAAAACCAAGGTTAGGATGAGGTGACGGCATAAGACCATGGCGTGTTCGAAGTGCTGGGTGTGCGGCCAGCTGTCTCCTTGTCTGTCTGGACGTCTGGCTTCAGGCTGTGTCAGGCAGAGCATGAGTGCCCAGAGCAGCCTATCCAGTTCGGGTACCGTCGAGGCCCGAGCAGGTTGATCCTCATCTGGGTTTTCTGGAGAGCCCCACAGGGAAACGTTTTTCTTCCGTTGGGCAGACACTGGGCTGGGTTTTGGTTCTGGAGTTCCTAGTCCGGAGGGCTTGTTTGCCAGGAGTGTGAGGAAGGAAGTCTGAAAACACAAGCTAGCGTGAGGTTTGGGACCGAGGGCACGGCAGGCCCACTCTGCAGAGGCTGAATCGAGATCTCCTGCACTGAGGTCATGTCAACTATGAGACGTGCCTCAGGCTAGAGTTCTTGTCCAGCATGGACTCTTCCTGAAGGGTGTGGGGGCTTCATGAGGCCAGAAAGTTTTGCCTACGATGGGATTTGTGAACTGCTCCAAAACTGAAGGTTACCTTCTGCACGACAGTCGAGTCCTATTGGATGGTTCCAAGAGGCCCCATATGGAAAGACTCGAGAGCAGGTGTCTAAGCATGGATGCCTGGGAACGCCACCTCATATTCCCACTCTTTAGTCAGGACAAGGCAGGCTCAATCTGCGGGCTCCTGGGTGAGCTACCCAGAGGGGAGAGTTGAAATGGACTCTCCTGAAGATGAGTCCTACTGTGGCTTGGTGGCCTGGGAGACCTTGGAATGTGGAGGTGGCTCAGGGACTCTGCAGGATTCTCCAACATGAGGTGTTTGACACGGCTCCAACAAGGCAACTTCCCATGTGGAGACGAGAGGAGTTCTGTTCCGTGCCTCAGGAAAGCCCCATACCCTGTTCTTCGAACCAAAGCCTCTGAGGAGTGACACCTGGAAACCAAAGCAAGAGTTGAGACTACGGCCTAAAGGCCTTTCCGGCTCAACCTTCTATCTCTGTTGACATCTGTGTGCATGCATTCATGGATGTAGCTGCTCAGCTTGTGTCCGAATGCCCCTGTGAGTCCAGTGAGGCTCCCAGTAGTGGGATGTCCTCGGAGGCCTTGAGGTTTCTCATATTCTGGAGGTGTGTGGCCAAAGGAATGGACACAGTTTCCCAGGAGAGAGCAGGCACGGTCCTGTGGTATGGCTCCAGAGGACCCAGCCTAGAGGCTGTGTTTACCAGGGCTGTGGGGACAGATGTCTGAAAAAGCAAACTTGGCTCAGCTAGGGGCCAATGTAATGGCAGGCCTGATCTCTAGTCCGTGAGGGGAGATCCTCTGGAAATCAAAGTAGTGCAAGTGGGAGGCAGTCACTCAGGATTTTGTCTCTGGGTGTTGCGTTTACAGTGTCCGGTCAGGGTAGGGGTTGTCTCACAGGCCGAGGAAGAGCCTTCCTCTCGGGGGATTGTCCAAGCTCCCAAGTGTTTGTGTTCATTCTGTGGGAATGGAGAGTACTGTATTCTGCCTCAGGGGCCCCCAAGGAGAGGAACTCTAGAGGACAGCAGTGGGTTCCCTCAACTGGAATAAACACCATCTAGTTAGTCCTTGGTGCCTATTTGCATAGCAAGCCACATATGCGGGCTCTTGGTCCAGTCACGGAGAGGCGTTACTTGAATAAGGTACTCACGCTGAGGGTCACAATGTGTGTTTGAGCCCAAGGCGGCCCTCACGCTTAAGCGTGGCCTCATGGGCCATGCCGTTTTCTCCTACACTGAAGGTTTGACTCACTGCCAGCAGCAAGGTTTCTTACCATGGGGAAGGAGGGGTTCTGACTTGTGCATCAGGTTCTCCCCTGTGCAGGGATTGGAGATAAGGTCTAGGTTCCGATGACTGAAAACCCAGGTTGGGAATGGATGGTGGTCTAAGGCAGTGGCGGGTCCAATGTGCTGGGTGTGCAGCCAGCTGTGTCGGTGTCTGTTGGAAGGTCTGGGCTCAGGCTATTTGCGACAGAGCATCACTGTTTAAGGTAGCCTATGCAATTGGGGTGTTGCCGAGGGCCAAGCAGTTTGATCCTCATTTGGGGTTTCTGGGCAGCGCCATAGACAATGTTTTTCTCCTGGGAGGCAGGCACAGTGCTTCATTGTGGCCCCAGAATTCCCAGTAGGGAGGGTTTGTGGGCCAGGAGTGTGAGGACGGAAGTCTGAAAACACAAGCTAATGTGAGGATTGGAGCCAAGGGCAGAGCAGGCCCACTCTGCAGAGGCTGAATCAAAATCTCCTGCATCTGAAGTCAGGCTGAGGATCAGACGTTGGCTGAGGCTGGAGTATGTGTCCATGATGGCACCTTCATGAAGTGGGGGCCTCATGAGGCCAAGGATTTTTCCCACGCTGAGTTTGGAGGTTGCCCCAAACCACAAGGTTTCCTTCTGCGGGACATTCGAGTCCTGTTGCATGGCTCCAGGACATACCATATGGAAGGACTGGAGAGCAGGGTTCGAAGGATGGATCCCTGTACAGCATGCCTCGCATTCCCATTGGCTATTAGCGACAAGATATGTTTGATCTGCTGCCTCTGGAACATGCGACCCAGGGGGCTGAGTTGAAATGGCCTCTCCTGAGGATGCGTCATAATGTGCGTTTGGGTCCATGGAGACCTTGGAATGTGCTGGTTGTTCAGTGGCCGTGCGGAACTCTCCTACCTGAAGTGTTTGATACATCCCAGTAAGAAAGCTGCCCATGTGGAGATGAGAGATGTTTGGTTTGGTGCCTCAGAAAAGCCCCATGTGCTGGTCTACGAAAACAGTCCTCTGAGAACGGAAACATGGAAACCAAAGCTAAGGTACCGATTAGGGCCTGGGGGCCTGTCCATTTCAACCTTCTGTCTCTGGGGACACTGTCTGAGAGTTAAGTGGAGATAGTTGCTCCGCTGGTGTCAGAGAGCCCCTCTTAGTCCAGGGTGGCCTATACTATTGATGGCCTCAGGGACCTTGGAGCTTTTCCCTAACCTGTAGGGTTGTGGTCAATGGATTGGGCACACTTTCCTTGGAGAGGGCAGGCACAATCTTTCGCTGTTTGGTCCAGAGGCCCTAGCCTGGATGTTGTGTGGGTCCAGGCTGTGGGCACAGAAGTCTGAATACACAAACTCAGCTTATGAGTGGCGCCTAGGGTATGGCAGGCCGGATGTACAGCCCGAGAGGGAGCGCCTGGGCCTCTGAAACAAGGGCGAGTGGGAGGCGTTCCTTCAGGCTTTTTTCTCTGGATGTTGTTTCCGGGATAGCCGTGGATTGGAGTGGTGGCCTCAGGTACTGTGGACGAGTATCCCTCTCTGGGGACTTGTCCCAGCTCCCAAGAGTTTGGGGTCATTTTGTGGGAAGGGTGGAGTCGTGTTGTCTGGCTCATGGGTCTCTCCAAGAAAGGGATTCCAGAGCAGAGCTCCAGGTACGGGCGGGGCGACTGGAAAATTCAAACCGTGGTGAGGATTGGGTGCATAGCGGCTTGGCAAGCCCCATATGTGGGCTCTTGGTCCAGGCCCTGAAAGGCCTTTCTTTGACATGGGGCTCATGCTGAGGGTCACAGTGTGAATTTGTGCCCAAGCAGCACTCCAGTTTGGGCGTGGCATCAGGGGCCATGAAGGTTTCTCCCACCCTGAAGGTGTGACTCCATGCCAAGAGCAAGCTTGACAGCCATGGAGAAGGAGGAGTTCTGCTTTGTGCTTGCTATACCCAGCTGTGTGGAGAATTGATATAATGTCTAGGTTCAGATATCTGAAAACCAAGGTTAGGATGAGGTGACGGCATAAGACCATGGCCTGTCCGAAGTGCTGTGTGTGCGGCCAGCTGTCTCCTTGTGTGTCTGGACGTCTGGCTTCAGGCTGTGTCAGGCAGAGCATGAGTGCCCAGAGCAGCCTATCCAGTTCCGGTACCGTCGAGGCCCGAGCAGGTTGATCCTCATCTGGGTTTTCTGGAGAGCCCCACAGGGAAACGTTTTTCTTCCGTTGGGCAGACACTGGGCTGGGTTTTGGTTCTGGAGTTCCTAGTCCGGAGGGCTTGTTTGCCAGGAGTGTGAGGAAGGAAGTCTGAAAACACAAGCTAGCGTGAGGTTTGGGACCGAGGGCACGGCAGTCCCACTCTGCAGAGGCTGAATCGAGATCTCCTGCACTGAGGTCATGTCAACTATGAGACGTGCCTCAGGCTATAGTTCTTGTCCAGCATGGCCTCTTCCTGAAGGGTGTGGGGGATTCATGAGGCCAGAAAGTTTTGCCTACGATGGGATTTGTGAACTGCTCCAAAACTGAAGGTTACCTTCTGCACGACAGTCGAGTCCTATTGGATGGTTCCAAGAGGCCCCATATGGAAAGACTCGAGAGCAGGTGTCTAAGCATGGATGCCTGGGAATGCCACTCTTTAGTCAGGACAAGGCAGGCTCAATCTGCGGGCTCCTGGGTGAGCTACCCAGAGGGGAGAGTTGAAATGGACTCGCCTGAAAATGAGTCCTACTGTGGCTTGGTGGCCTGGGAGACCTTGGAATGTGGAGGTGTCTCAGGGACTCTGAAGGATTCTCCAACATGAGGTGTTTGACACGGCTCCAACAAGGAAACTTCCCATGTGGAGAGGAGAGGAGTTCTGTTCCGTGCCTCAGGAAAGCCCCATACCCTTTTCTTCGAACCAAAGCCTCTGAGGAGTGACACCTGGAAACCAAAGCAAGAGTTGAGACTACGGCCTAAAGGCCTGTCCGGCTCAACCTTCTATCTCTTTTGACCTCTGTGCATGCATTCATGGATGTAGCTGCTCAGCTTGTGTCCGAATGCCCCTGTGAGTCCAGTGAGGCTCCCAGTAGTGGGATGTCCTCGGAGGCCTTGAGGTTTCTCATATTCTGGAGGTGTGTGGCCAAAGGAATGGACACAGTTTCCCAGGAGAGAGCAGGCACGTTCCTGTGGTATGGCTCCAGAGGACCCATCCTAGAGGCTGTGGTTGCCAGGGCTGTGGGGACAGATCTGAAAAAGCAAACTTGGCTCAGCTAGGGGCCAATGTAATGGCAGGCCTGATCTCTAGTGCGTGAGGGGAGATCCTCTGGAAATCAAAGTAGGGCAAGTGGGAGGCAGTCACTCAGGATTTTGTCTCTGGGTGTTGCGTTTACAGTGTCCGGTCAGGGTAGGGGTTGTCTCAGAAGCCGAGGGAGTTGGAATGAAGAGTACTGTTTTCTGCCACAGGGGACCCCCCAGGAGAGGGACTCTAGAGCACAGCAGTGGGTTCCCTCAACTGGAATACACACCATCTAGTTAGTCCTGGGTGCCTATGGGCATGGCAAGCCACATATGCGGGCTCATGGTCCAGTCACTGAGAGGCTTTACTTGAATAAGGTACTCACGCTGAGGGTCACAATGTGTGTTTGTGCCCAATGCGGCCCTCACGCTTGGTCGTGGCCTCATGGGCCATGCCGTTTTCTCCTACACTGATGGTTTGACTCACTGCCAGCAGCAAGGTTTCTTGCCAGGGGGAAGGAGGGGTTCTGACTTGTGCATCAGGTTCCCCCCTGTGCAGGGATTGGAGATAAGGTCTAGGTTCCGATGACTGAAAACCCAGGTTGGGAATGGATGGTGGCCTAAGGCAGTGGCGGGTCCAATGTGCTGGGTGTGCAGCCAGCTGCGTCAGTGTCTGTTGGAAGGTCTGGGCTCAGGCTATTTGCGACAGAGCATCAGTGTTTAAGGTAGCCTATGCAATTGGGGTGTTGCCGAGGGCCAAGCAGTTTGATCCTCATTTGGGGTTTCTGGGCAGCGCCATAGACAATGTTTTTCTCCTGGGAGGCAGGCACAGTGCTTCATTGTGGCCCCAGAATTCCCAGTAGGGAGGGTTTGTGGGCCAGGAGTGTGAGGACGGAAGTCTGAAAACACAAGCTAGTGTGAGGATTGGAGCCAAGGGCAGAGCAGGCCCACTCTGCAGAGGCTGAATCAAAATCTCCTGCATCTGAAGTCAGGCTGAGGATCAGACGTTGGCTGAGGCTGGAGTATGTGTCCATGATGGCACCTTCATGAAGTGGGGGCCTCATGAGGCCAAGGAAGTTTTCCCACGCTGAGTTTGGAGGTTGCCCCAAACCACAAGGTTTCCTTCTGCGGGACATTCGAGTCCTGTTGCATGGCTCCAGGACATACCATATGGAAGGACTGGAGAGCAGGGTTCGAAGGAAGGATCCCTGTACAGCATGCCTCGCATTCCCATTGGCTATTAGCGACAAGATATGTTTGATCTGCTGCCGCTGGAACACGCGACCCAGGGGGCTGAGTTGAAATGGCCTCTCCTGAGGATGCGTCATGATGTGCGTTTGGGTCCATGGAGACCTTTGAATGTGCTGGTTGTTCCTTGGCCTTGCGGAACTCTCCTACCTGAAGTGATTGATACATCCCAGTAAGAAAGCTGCCCATGTGGAGATGAGAGATGTTTGGTTTGGTGCCTCAGAAAAGCCCCATGTGCTGGTCTACGAAAACAGTCCTCTGAGAACGGAAACATGGAAACCAAAGCTAAGGTTCAGATTAGGGCCTGGGGGCCTGTCCATTTCAACCTTCTGTCTCTGGGGACACTGTCTGAGAGTCTAAGTGGAGATAGTTGCTTCGCTGGTGTCAGAGAGCCCCTCTTAGTCCAGGGTGGCCTATACTATTGATGGCCTCAGGTACCTTGGAGCTTTTCCCTAACCTGTAGGGTTGTGGTGAATGGATTGGGCACACTTTCCTTGGAGAGGGCAGGCACAATCTTTCGCTGTTTGGTACAGAGGCCCTAGCCTGGATGTTGTGTGGGTCCAGGCTGTGGGCACAGAAGTCTGAATACACAAACTCAGCTTATGAGTGGCGCCTAGGGTATGGCAGGCCGGATGTACAGCCCGAGAGGGAGCTCCTGGGCCTCTGAAACAAGGGCGAGTGGGAGGCGTTCCTTCAGGCTTTTGTCTCTGGATGTTGTGTCCGGGATAGCCGTGGATTGGAGCGGTGGCCTCAGGTACTGTGGACGAGTATCCCTCTCTGGGGATTTGTCCCAGCTCCCAAGAGTTTGGGGTCGTTTTGTGGGAAGGGTGGAGTCGTGTTGTCTGGCTCATGGGTCTCTCCAAGAAAGGGATTCCAGAGCAGAGCTCGAGGTACGGGCGGGGCGACTGGAAAATTCAAACCGTGGTGAGGATTGGGTGCATAGGGGCTTGGCAAGCCCCATATGTGGGCTCTTGGTCCAGGCCCTGACAGGCCTTTCTTTGACATGGGGCTCATGCTGAGGGTCACCCTGTGAATTTGTGCCCAAGCAGCACTCAAGTTTGTGCATGGAATCAGGGGCCATGAAGGATTCTCCCACCCTGAAGGTGTGACTCCATGCCAAGAGCAAGCTTGACAGCCATGGGAAAGGAGGGGTTCTGCCTTGTGCTTGCTATACCCAGCTGTGTGGAGAATTGATATAATGTCTAGGTTCAGATATCTGAAAACCAAGGTTAGGATGAGGTGACGGCATAAGACCATGGCGTGTCCGAAGTGCTGGGTGTGCGGCCAGCTGTCTCCTTTTCTGTCTGGACGTCTGGCTTCAGGCTGTGTCAGGCAGAGCATGAGTGCCCAGAGCAGCCTATCCAGTTCGGGTACCGTCGAGGCCCGAGCTGGTTGATCCTCATCTGGGTTTTCTGGAGAGCCCCACAGGGAAACCTTTTTCTTCCGTTGGGCAGACACTGGGCTGGGTTTTGGTTCTGGAGTTCCTAGTCCGGAGGGCTTGTTTGCCAGGAGTGTGAGGAAGGAAGTCTGAAAACACAAGCTAGCGTGAGGTTTGGGACCGAGGGCACGGCAGGCCCACTCTGCAGAGGCTGAATCGAGATCTCCTGCACTGAGGTCATGTCAACTATGAGACGTGCCTCAGGCTAGAGTTCTTGTCCAGCATGGCCTCTTCCTGAAGGGTGTGGGGGCTTCATGAGGCCAGAAAGTTTTGCCTACGATGGGATTTGTGAACTGCTCCAAAACTGAAGGTTACCTTCTGCACGACAGTCGAGTCCTATTGGATGGTTCCAAGAGGCCCCATATGGAAAGACTCGAGAGCAGGTGTCTAAGCATGGATGCCTGGGAACGCCACCTCATATTCCCACTCTTTAGTCAGGACAAGGCAGGCTCAATCTGCGGGCTCCTGGGTGAGCTACCCAGAGGGGAGAGTTGAAATGGACTCTCCTGAAGATGAGTCCTACTGTGGCTTGGTGGCCTGGGAGACCTTGGAATGTGGAGGTGGCTCAGGGACTCTGCAGGATTCTCCAACATGAGGTGTTTGACACGGCTCCAACAAGGAAACTTCCCATGTGGAGACGAGAGGATTTCTGTTCCGTGCCTCAGGAAAGCCCCATTCCCTGTTCTTCGAACCAAAGCCTCTGAGGAATGACACCTGAAAACCAAAGCACGAGTTGAGACTACGGCCTAAAGGCCTGTCCGGCTCAACCTTCTATCTCTGTTGACATCTGTGTGCATGCATTCATGGATGTAGCTGCTCAGCTTGTGTCGGAATGCCCCTGTGAGTCCAGTGAGGCTCCCAGTAGTGGGATGTCCTTGGAGGCCTTGAGGTTTCTCATATTCTGGAGGTGTGTGGCCAAAGGAATGGACACAGTTTCCCAGGAGAGAGCAGGCACGGTCCTGTGGTATGGCTCCAGAGGACCCAGCCTAGAGGCTGTGTTTGCCAGGGCTGTGGGGACAGATGTCTGAAAAAGCAAACTTGGCTCAGCTAGGGGCCAATGTAATGGCAGGCCTGATCTCTAGTCCGTGAGGGGAGATCCTCTGGAAATCAAAGTAGGGCAAGTGGGAGGCAGTCACTCAGGATTTTGTCTCTGGGTGTTGCGTTTACAGTGTCCGGTCAGGGTAGGGGTTGTCTCAGAAGCCGAGGGAGTTGGAATGAAGAGTACTGTTTTCTGCCACAGGCGACCCCCCAGGAGAGGGACTCTAGAGCACAGCAGTGGGTTCCCTCAACTGGAATACACACCATCTAGTTAGTCCTGGGTGCCTATGGGCATGGCAAGCCACATATGCGGGCTCTTGGTCCAGTCACTGAGAGGCTTTACTTGAATAAGGTACTCACGCTGAGGGTCACAATGTGTGTTTGTGCCCAAGGCGGCCCTCACGCTTGGGCGTGGCCTCATGGGCCATGCCGTTTTCTCCTACACTGAAGGTTTGACTCACTGCCAGCAGCAAGGTTTCTTGCCAGGGGGAAGGAGGGGTTCTGACTTGTGCATCAGGTTCCCCCCTGTGCAGGGATTGGAGATAAGGTCTAGGTTCCGATGACTGAAAACCCAGGTTGGGAATGGATGGTGGCCAAAGGCAGTGGCGGGTCCAATGTGCTGGGTGTGCAGCCAGCTGTGTCGGTGTCTGTTGGAAGGTCTGGGCTCAGGCTATTTGCGACAGAGCTTCACTGTTTAAGGTAGCCTATGCAATTGGGGTGTTGCCGAGGGCCAAGCAGTTTGATCCTCATTTGGGGTTTCTGGGCAGCGCCATAGACAATGTTTTTCTCCTGGGAGGCAGGCACAGTGCTTCATTGTGGCCCCAGAATTCCCAGTAGGGAGGGTTTGTGGGCCAGGAGTGTGAGGACGGAAGTCTGAAAACACAAGCTAGTGTGAGGATTGGAGCCAAGGGCAGAGCAGGCCCACTCTGCAGAGGCTGAATCAAAATCTCCTGCATCTGAAGTCAGGCTGAGGATCAGACGTTGGCTGAGGCTGGAGTATGTGTCCATGATGGCACCTTCATGAAGTGGGGGCCTCATGAGGCCAAGGAAGTTTTCCCACGCTGAGTTTGGAGGTTGCCCCAAACCACAAGGTTTCCTTCTGCGGGACATTCGAGTCCTGTTGCATGGCTCCAGGACATACCATATGGAAGGACTGGAGAGCAGGGTTCGAAGGATGGATCCCTGTACAGCATGCCTCGCATTCCCATTGGCTATTAGCGACAAGATATGTTTGATCTGTTGCCTCTGGAACACGCGACCCAGGGGGCTGAGTTGAAATGGCCTCTCCTGAGGATGCGTCATAATGTGCGTTTGGGTCCATGGAGACCTTGGAATGTGCTGGTTGTTCCTTGGCCTTGCGGAATCTCCTACCTGAAGTGTTTGATACATCCCAGTAAGAAAGCTGCCCATGTGGAGATGAGAGATTTTTGGTTTGGTGCCTCAGAAAAGCCCCAGGTGCTGGTCTACGAAAACAGTCCTCTGAGAATGGAAACATGGAAACCAAAGCTAAGGTTCAGATTAGGGCCTGGGGGCCTGTCCATTTCAACCTTCTGTCTCTGGGGACACTGTCTGAGAGTCTAAGTGGAGATAGTTGCTCCGCTGGTGTCAGAGAGCCCCTCTTAGTCCAGGGTGGCCTATAGTATTGATGGCCTCAGGGACCTTGGAGCTTTTCCCTAACCTGTAGGGTTGTGGTCAATGGATTGGGCACACTTTCCTTGGAGAGGGCAGGCACAATCTTTCGCTGTTGGGTCCAGAGGCCCTAGCCTGGATGTTGTGTGGGTCCAGGCTGTGGGCACAGAAGTCTGAATACACAAACTCAGCTTATGAGTGGCGCCTAGGGTATGGCAGGCCGGATGTACAGCCCGAGAGGGAGCTCCTGGGCCTCTGAAACAAGGGCGAGTGGGAGGCGTTCCTTCAGGCTTTTGTCTCTGGATGTTGTGTCCGGGATAGCCGTGGATTGGAGCGGTGGCCTCAGGTACTGTGGACGAGTATCCCTCTCTGGGGATTTGTCCCAGCTCCCAAGAGTTTGGGGTCATTTTGTGGGAAGGGTGGAGTCGTGTTGTCTGGCTCATGGGTCTCTCCAAGAAAGGGATTCCAGAGCAGAGCTCCAGGTACGGGCGGGGCGACAGGAAAATTCAAACCGTGGTGAGGATTGGGTGCATAGGGGCTTGGCAAGCCCCATATGTGGGCTCTTGGTCCAGGCCCTGACAGGCCTTTCTTTGACATGGGGCTCATGCTGAGGGTCACAGTGTGAATTTGTGCCCAAGCAGCACTCAAGTTTGTGCATGGAATCAGGGGCCATGAAGGATTCTCCCACCCTGAAGGTGTGACTCCATGCCAAGAGCAAGCTTGACAGCCATGGGGAAGGAGGGGTTCTGCTTTGTGCTTGCTATACCCAGCTGTGTGGAGAATTGATATAATGTCTAGGTTCAGATATCTGAAAACCAAGGTTAGGATGAGGTGACGGCATAAGACCATGGCGTGTCCGAAGTGCTGGGTGTGCGGCCAGCTGTCTCCTTGTCTGTCTGGACGTCTGGCTTCAGGCTGTGTCAGGCAGAGCATGAGTGCCCAGAGCAGCCTATCCAGTTCGGGTACCGTCGAGGCCCGAGCAGGTTGATCCTCATCTGGGTTTTCTGGAGAGCCCCACAGGGAAACGTTTTTCTTCCGTTGGGCAGACACTGGGCTGGGTTTTGGTTCCGGAGTTCCTAGTCCGGAGGGCTTGTTTGCCAGGAGTGTGAGGAAGGAAGTCTGAAAACACAAGCTAGCGTGAGGTTTGGGACCGAGGGCACGGCAGGCCCACTCTGCAGAGGCTGAATCGAGATCTCCTGCACTGAGGTCATGTCAACTATGAGACGTGCCTCAGGCTAGAGTTCTTGTCCAGCATGGCCTCTTCCTGAAGGGTGTGGGGGCTTCATGAGGCCAGAAAGTTTTGGCTACGATGGGATTTGTGAACTGCTCCAAAACTGAAGGTTACCTTCTGCACGACAGTCGAGTCCTATTGGATGGTTCCAAGAGGCCCCATATGGAAAGACTCGAGAGCAGGTGTCTAAGCATGGATGCCTGGGAACGCCACCTCATATTCCCACTCTTTAGTCAGGACAAGGCAGGCTCAATCTGCGGGCTCCTGGGTGAGCTACCCAGAGGGGAGAGTTGAAATGGACTCTCCTGAAGATGAGTCCTACTGTGGCTTGGTGGCCTGGGAGACCTTGGAATGTGGAGGTGGCTCAGGGACTCTGCAGGATTCTCCAACATGAGGTGTTTGTCACGGCTCCAACAAGGCAACTTCCCATGTGGAGACGAGAGGAGTTCTGTTCCGTGCCTCAGGAAAGCCCCATACCCTGTTCTTCGAACCAAAGCCTCTGAGGAGTGACACCTGGAAACCAAAGCAAGAGTTGAGACTACGGCCTAAAGACCTGTCCGGCTCAACCTTCTATCTCTGTTGACATCTGTGTGCATGCATTCATGGATGTAGCTGCTCAGCTTGTGTCCGAATGCCCCTGTGAGTCCAGTGAGGCTCCCAGTAGTGGGATGTCCTCGGAGGCCTTGAGGTTTCTCATATTCTGGAGGTGTGTGGCCAAAGGAATGGACACAGTTTCCCAGGAGAGAGCAGGCACGGTCCTGTGGTATGGCTCCAGAGGACCCAGCCTAGAGGCTGTGTTTGCCAGGGCTGTGGGGACAGATGTCTGAAAAAGCAAACTTGGCTCAGCTAGGGGCCAATGTAATGGCAGGCCTGATCTCTAGTCCGTGAGGGGAGATCCTCTGGAAATCAAAGTAGGGCAAGTGGGAGGCAGTCACTCAGGATTTTGTCTCTGGGTGTTGCGTTTACAGTGTCCGGTCAGGGTAGGGGTTGTCTCAGAAGCCGAGGGAGTTGGAATGAAGAGTACTGTTTTCTGCCACAGGGGACCCCCCAGGAGAGGGACTCTAGAGCACAGCAGTGGGTTCCCTCAACTGGAATACACACCATCTAGTTAGTCCTGGGTGCCTATGGGCATGGCAAGCCACATATGCGGGCTCTTGGTCCAGTCACTGAGAGGCTTTACTTGAATAAGGTACTCACGCTGAGGGTCACAATGTGTGTTTGTGCCCAAGGCGGCCCTCACGCTTGGGCGTGGCCTCATGGGCCATGCCGTTTTCTCCTACACTGAAGGTTTGACTCACTGCCAGCAGCAAGGTTTCTTGCCAGGGGGAAGGAGGGGTTCTGACTTGTGCATCAGGTTCCCCCCTGTGCAGGGATTGGAGATAAGGTCTAGGTTCCGATGACTGAAAACCCAGGTTGGGAATGGATGGTGGCCAAAGGCAGTGGCGGGTCCAATGTGCTGGGTGTGCAGCCAGCTGTGTCGGTGTCTGTTGGAAGGTCTGGGCTCAGGCTATTTGCGACAGAGCTTCACTGTTTAAGGTAGCCTATGCAATTGGGGTGTTGCCGAGGGCCAAGCAGTTTGATCCTCATTTGGGGTTTCTGGGCAGCGCCATAGACAATGTTTTTCTCCTGGGAGGCAGGCACAGTGCTTCATTGTGGCCCCAGAATTCCCAGTAGGGAGGGTTTGTGGGCCAGGAGTGTGAGGACGGAAGTCTGAAAACACAAGCTAGTGTGAGGATTGGAGCCAAGGGCAGAGCAGGCCCACTCTGCAGAGGCTGAATCAAAATCTCCTGCATCTGGAGTCAGGCTGAGGATCAGACGTTGGCTGAGGCTGGAGTATGTGTCGATGATGGCACATTCATGAAGTGGGGGCCTCATGAGGCCAAGGAAGTTTTCCCACGATGAGTTTGGAGGTTTCCCCGAACCACAAGGTTTCCTTCTGCGGGACATTCGAGTCCTGTTGCATGGCTCCAGGACATACCATATGGAAGGACTGGAGAGCAGGGTTCGAAGGATGGATCCCTGTACAGCATGCCTCGCATTCCCATTGGCTATTAGCGACAAGATATGTTTGATCTGCTGCCTCTGGAACACGCAACCCAGAAGGCTGAGTGAAATGGCGTCTCCTGAGGATGCGTCATAATGTGCGTTTGGGTCCATGGAGACCTTGGAATGTGCTGGTTGTTCCTTGGCCTTGCGGAACTCTCCTACCTGAAGTGTTTGACACACCCCAGTAAGAAAGCTGCCCATGTAGAGATGAGAGAGGTTTGGTTTGGTGCCTCAGAAAAGCCCCATGTGCTGGTCTACGAAAACAGTCCTCTGAGAACGGAAACATGGAAACCAAAGCTAAGGTTCAGATTAGGGCCTGGGGGCCTGTCCATTTCAACCTTCTGTCTCTGGGGACACTGTCTGAGAGTCTAAGTGGAGATAGTTGCTCCGCTGGTGTCAGAGAGCCCCTCTTAGCCCAGGGTGGCCTATACTATTGATGGCCTCAGTGACCTTGGAGCTTTTCCCTAACCTGTAGGGTTGTGGTCAATGGATTGGGCACACTTTCCTTGGAGAGGGCAGGCACAATCTTTCGCTGTTGGGTCCAGAGGCCCTAGCCTGGATGTTGTGTGGGTCCAGGCTGTGGGCACAGAAGTCTGAATACACAAACTCAGCTTATGAGTGGCGCCTAGGGTATGGCAGGCCGGATGTACAGCCCGAGAGGGAGCTCCTGGGCCTCTGAAACAAGGGCGAGTGGGAGGCGTTCCTTCAGGCTTTTGTCTCTGGATGTTGTGTCCGGGATAGCCGTGGATTGGAGCGGTGGCCTCAGGTACTGTGGACGAGTATCCCTCTCTGGGGATTTGTCCCAGCTCCCAAGAGTTTGGGGTCATTTTGTGGGAAGGGTGGAGTCGTGTTGTCTGGCTCATGGGTCTCTCCAAGAAAGGGATTCCAGAGCAGAGCTCCAGGTACGGGCGGGGCGACAGGAAAATTCAAACCGTGGTGAGGATTGGGTGCATAGGGGCTTGGCAAGCCCCATATGTGGGCTCTTGGTCCAGGCCCTGACAGGCCTTTCTTTGACATGGGGCTCATGCTGAGGGTCACAGTGTGAATTTGTGCCCAAGCAGCACTCAAGTTTGTGCATGGAATCAGGGGCCATGAAGGATTCTCCCACCCTGAAGGTGTGACTCCATGCCAAGAGCAAGCTTGACAGCCATGGGGAAGGAGGGGTTCTGCTTTGTGCTTGCTATACCCAGCTGTGTGGAGAATTGATATAATGTCTAGGTTCAGATATCTGAAAACCAAGGTTAGGATGAGGTGACGGCATAAGACCATGGCGTGTCCGAAGTGCTGGGTGTGCGGCCAGCTGTCTCCTTGTCTGTCTGGACGTCTGGCTTCAGGCTGTGTCAGGCAGAGCATGAGTGCCCAGAGCAGCCTATCCAGTTCGGGTACCGTCGAGGCCCGAGCAGGTTGATCCTCATCTGGGTTTTCTGGAGAGCCCCACAGGGAAACGTTTTTTTTCCGTTGGGCAGACACTGGGCTGGGTTTTGGTTCCGGAGTTCCTCGTCCGGAGGGCTTGTTTGCCAGGAGTGTGAGGAAGGAAGTCTGAAAACACAAGCTAGCGTGAGGTTTGGGACCGAGGGCTCGGCAGGCCCACTCTGCAGAGGCTGAATCGAGATCTCCTGCACTGAGGTCATGTCAACTATGAGACGTGCCTCAGGCTAGAGTTCTTGTCCAGCATGGCCTCTTCCTGAAGGGTGTGGGGGCTTCATGAGGCCAGAAAGTTTTGGCTACGATGGGATTTGTGAACTGCTCCAAAACTGAAGGTTACCTTCTGCACGACAGTCGAGTCCTATTGGATGGTTCCAAGAGGCCCCATATGGAAAGACTCGAGAGCAGGTGTCTAATCATGGATGCCTGGGAACGCCACCTCATATTCCCACTCTTTAGTCAGGACAAGGCAGGCTCAATCTGCGGGCTCCTGGGTGAGCTACCCAGAGGGGAGAGTTGAAATGGACTCTCCTGAAGATGAGTCCTACTGTGGCTTGGTGGCCTGGGAGACCTTGGAATGTGGAGGAGGCTCAGGGACTCTGCAGGATTCTCCAACATGAGGTGTTTGACACGGCTCCAACAAGGCAACTTCCAATGTGGAGACGAGAGGAGTTCTGTTCCGTGCCTCAGGAAAGCCCCATACCCTGTTCTTCGAACCAAAGCCTCTGAGGAGTGACACCTGGAAACCAAAGCAAGAGTTGAGACTACGGCCTAAAGGCCTGTCCGGCTCAACCTTCTATCTCTGTTGACATCTGTGTGCATGCATGCATGGATGTAGCTGCTCAGCTTGTGTCCGAATGCCCCTGTGAGTCCAGTGAGGCTCCCAGTAGTGGGATGTCCTCGGAGGCCTTGAGGTTTCTCATATTCTGGAGGTGTGTGGCCAAAGGAATGGACACAGTTTGCCAGGAGAGAGCAGGCACGGTCCTGTGGTATGGCTCCAGAGGACCAAGCCTAGAGGCTGTGTTTGCCAGGGCTGTGGGGACAGATGTCTGAAAAAGCAAACTTGGCTCAGCTAGGGGCCAATGTAATGGCAGGCCTGATCTCTAGTCCGTGAGGGGAGATCCTCTGGAAATCAAAGTAGGGCAAGTGGGAGGCAGTCACTCAGGATTTTGTCTCTGGGTGTTGTGTTGACAGTGTCCGGTCAGGGTAGGGGTTGTCTCAGAAGCCGAGGGAGTTGGAATGAAGAGTACTGTTTTCTGCCACAGGGGACCCCCCAGGAGAGGGACTCTAGAGCACAGCAGTGGGTTCCCTCAACTGGAATACACACCATCTAGTTAGTCCTGGGTGCCTATGGGCATGGCAAGCCACATATGCGGGCTCTTGGTCCAGTCACTGAGAGGCTTTACTTGAATAAGGTACTCACGCTGAGGGTCACAATGTGTGTTTGTGCCCAAGGCGGCCCTCACGCTTGGGCGTGGCCTCATGGGCCATGCCGTTTTCTCCTACACTGAAGGTTTGACTCACTGCCAGCAGCAAGGTTTATTGCCAGGGGGAAGGAGGGGTTCTGACTTGTGCATCAGGTTCCCCCTTGTGCAGGGATTGGAGATAAGGTCTAGGTTCCGATGACTGAAAACCCAGGTTGGGAATGGATGGTGGCCTAAGGCAGTGGCGGGTCCAATGTGCTGGGTTTGCAGCAAGCTGTGTCGGTGTCTGTTGGAAGGTCTGGGCTCAGGCTATTTGCGACAGAGCATCACTGTTTAAGGTAGCCTATGCAATTGGGGTGTTGCCGAGGGCCAAGCAGTTTGATCCTCATTTGGGGTTTCTGGGCAGCGCCATAGACAATGTTTTTCTCCTGGGAGGCAGGCACAGTGCTTCATTGTGGCCCCAGAATTCCCAGTAGGGAGGGTTTGTGGGCCAGGAGTGTGAGGACGGACGTCTGAAAACACAAGCTAGTGTGAGGATTGGAGCCAAGGGCAGAGCAGGCCCACTCTGCAGAGGCTGAATCAAAATCTCCTGCATCTGAAGTCAGGCTGAGGATCAGACGTTGGCTGAGGCTGGAGTATGTGTCCATGATGGCACCTTCATGAAGTGGGGGCCTCATGAGGCCAAGGAAGTTTTCTCACGCTGAGTTTGGAGGTGCCCCAAACCACAAGGTTTCCTTCTGCGGGACATGCGAGTCCTGTTGCATGGCTCCAGGACATACCATATGGAAGGACTGGAGAGCAGGGTTCGAAGGATGGATCCCTGTACAGCATGCCTCGCATTCCCATTGGCTATTAGCGACAAGATATGTTTGATCTGCTGCCTCTGTAACACGCGACCCAGGGGGCTGAGTTGAAATGGCCTCTCCTGAGGACGCGTCATAATGTGCGTTTGGGTACATGGAGACCTTGGAATGTGCTGGTTGTTCAGTGGCCCTGCGGAACTCTCCTACCTGAAGTGTTTGATACATCCCAGTAAGAAAGCTGCCCATGTGGAGATGAGAGATGTTTGGTTTGGTGCCTCAGAAAAGCCCCATGTGCTGGTCTACGAAAACAGTCCTCTGAGAACGGAAACATGGAAACCAAAGCTAAGGTTCAGATTAGGGCCTGGGGGCCTGTCCATTTCAACCTTCTGTCTCTGGGGACACTGTCTGAGAGTCTAAGTGGAGATAGTTGCTCCGCTGGTGTCAGAGAGCCCCTCTTAGCCCAGGGTGGCCTATACTATTGATGGCCTCAGGGACCTTGGAGCTTTTCCCTAACCTGTAGGGTTGTGGTCAATGGATTGGGCACACTTTCCTTGGAGAGGGCAGGCACAATCTTTCGCCGTTTGGTCCAGAGTCCCTAGCCTGGATGTTGTGTGGGTCCAGGCTGTGGGCACAGAAGTCTGAATACACAATCTCAGCTTATGAATGGAGCCTAGGGTATGGCAGGCCGGATGTACAGCCCGAGAGGGAGCTCCTGGGCCTCTGAAACAAGGGCGAGTGGGAGGCGTTCCATCAGGCTTTTGTCTCTGGATGTTGTGTCCGGGATAGCCGTGGATTGGACTGGTGGCCTCAGGTACTATGGACGAGTATCCCTCTCTGGGGATTTGTCCCAGCTCCCAAGAGTTTGGGGTCATTTTGTGGGAAGGGTGGAGTCGTGTTGTCTGGCTCATGGGTCTCTCCAAGAAAGGGATTCCAGAGCAGAGCTCCAGGTACGGGCGGGGCGACTGGAAAATTCAAACCGTGGTGAGGATTGGGTGCATAGGGGCTTGGCAAGCCCCATATGTGGGCTCTTGGTCCAGGCCCTGACAGGCCTTTCTTTGACATGGGGCTCATGCTGAGGATCACAGTGTGAATTTGTGCCCAAGCAGCACTCAAGTTTGGGCGTGGCATCAGGGGCCATGAAGGTTTCTCCCACCCTGAAGGTGTGACTCCATGCCAAGAGCAAGCTTGACAGCCATGGGGAAGGAGGAGTTCTGCTTTGTGCTTGCTATACCCAGCTGTGTGGAGAATTGATATAATGTCTAGGTTCAGATATCTGAAAACCAAGGTTAGGATGAGGTGACGGCATAAGACCATGGCGTGTCCGAAGTGCTGGGTGTGCGGCCAGCTGTCTCCTTGTCTGTCTGGACGTCTGGCTTCAGGCTGTGTCAGGCAGAGCATGAGTGCCCAGAGCAGCCTATCCAGTTCGGGTACCGTCGAGGCCCGAGCAGGTTGATCCTCATCTGGGTTTTCTGGAGAGCCCCACAGGGAAACGTTTTTCTTCCGTTGGGCAGACACTGGGCTGGGTTTTGGTTCCGGAGTTCCTAGTCCGGAGGGCTTGTTTGCCAGGAATGTGAGGAAGGAAGTCTGAAAACACAAGCTAGCGTGAGGTTTGGGACCGAGGGCAGGGCAGGCCCACTCTGCAGAGGCTGAATCGAGATCTCCTGCACTGAGGTCATGTCAACTATGAGACGTGCCTCAGGCTAGAGTTCTTGTCCAGCATGGCCTCTTCCTGAAGGGTGTGGGGGCTTCATGAGGCCAGAAAGTTTTGCCTACAATGGGATTTGTGAACTGCTCCAAAACTGAAGATTACCTTCTGCACGACAGTCGAGTCCTATTGGATGGTTCCAAGAGGCCCCATATGGAAAGACTCGAGAGCAGGTGTCTAAGCATGGATGCCTGGGAACGCCACCTCATATTCCCACTCTTTAGTCATGACAAGGCAGGCTCAATCTGCGGGCTCCTGGGTGAGCTACCCAGAGGGGAGAGTTGAAATGGACTCTCCTGAAGATGAGTCCTACTGTGGCTTGGTGGCCTGGGAGACCTTGGAATGTGGAGGTGGCTCAGGGACTCTGCAGGATTCTCCAACATGAGGTGTTTGACATGGCTCCAACAAGGCAACTTCCCATGTGGAGACGAGAGGAGTTCTGTTCCGTGCCTCAGGAAAGCCCCGTACCCTGTTCTTCGAACCAAAGCCTCTGAGGAGTGACACCTGGAAACCAAAGCAAGAGTTGAGACTACGGCCTAAAGGCCTGTCCGGCTCAACCTTCTATCTCTGTTGACATCTGTGTGCATGCATTCATGGATGTAGCTGCTCAGCTTGTGTCCGAATGCCCCTGTGAGTCCAGTGAGGCTCCCAGTAGTGGGATGTCCTCAGAGGCCTTGAGGTTTCTCATATTCTGGAGGTGTGTGGCCAAAGGAATGGACACAGTTTCCCAGGAGAGAGCAGGCACGGTCCTGTGGTATGGCTCCAGAGGACCAAGCCTAGAGGCTGTGTTTGCCAGGGCTGTGGGGACAGATGTCTGAAAAAGCAAACTTGGCTCAGCTAGGGGCCAATGTAATGGCAGGCCTGATCTCTAGTCCGTGAGGGGAGATCCTCTGGAAATCAAAGTAGGGCAAGTGGGAGGCAGTCACTCAGGATTTTGTCTCTGGGTGTTGTGTTGACAGTGTCCGGTCAGGGTAGGGGTTGTCTCAGAAGCTGAGGGAGTTGGAATGAAGAGTACTGTTTTCTGCCACAGGGGACCCCCCAGGAGAGGGACTCTAGAGCACAGCAGTGGGTTCCCTCAACTGGAATACACACCATCTAGTTAGTCCTGGGTGCCTATGGGCATGGCAAGCCACATATGCGGGCTCTTGGTCCAGTCACTGAGAGGCTTTACTTGAATAAGGTACTCACGCTGAGGGTCACAATGTGTGTTTGTGCCCAAGGCGGCCCTCACGCTTGGGCGTGGCCTCATGGGCCATGCCGTTTTCTCCTACACTGAAGGTTTGACTCACTGCCAGCAGCAAGGTTTCTTGCCAGGGGGAAGGAGGGGTTCTGACTTGTGCATCAGATTCCCCCTTGTGCAGGGATTGGAGATAAGGTCTAGGTTCCGATGACTGAAAACCCAGGTTGGGAATGGATGGTGGCCTAAGGCAGTGGCGGGTCCAAAGTGCTGGGTGTGCAGCCAGCTGTGTCGGTGTCTGTTGGAAGGTCTGGGCTCAGGCTATTTGCGACAGAGCATCACTGTTTAAGGTAGCCTATGCAATTGGGGTGTTGCCGAGGGCCAAGCAGTTTGATCCTCATTTGGGGTTTCTGGGCAGCGCCATAGACAATGTTTTTCTCCTGGGAGGCAGGCACAGTGCTTCATTGTGGCCCCAGAATTCCCAGTAGGGAGGGTTTGTGGGCCAGGAGTGTGAGGACGGAAGTCTGAAAACACAAGCTAGTGTGAGGATTGGAGCCAAGGGCAGAGCAGGCCCACTCTGCAGAGGCTGAATCAAAATCTCCTGCTTCTGAAGTCAGGCTGAGGATCAGACGTTGGCTGAGGCTGGAGTATGTGTCCATGATGGCACCTTCATGAAGTGGGGGCCTCATGAGGCCAAGGAAGTTTTCCCACGCTGAGTTTGGAGGTTGCCCCAAACCACAAGGTTTCCTTCTGCGGGACATTCGAGTCCTGTTGCATGGCTCCAGGACATACCATATGGAAGGACTGGAGAGCAGGGTTCGAAGGATGGATCCCTGTACAGCATGCCTCGCATTCCCATTGGCTATTAGCGACAAGATATGTTTGATCTGCTGCCTCTGGAACACGCGACCCAGGGGGCTGAGTTGAAATGGCCTCTCCTGAGGATGCGTCATAATGTGCGTTTGGGTCCATGGAGAACTTGGAATGTGCTGGTTGTTCAGTGGCCCTGCGGAACTCTCCTACCTGAAGTGTTTGATACATCCCAGTAAGAAAGCTGCCCATGTGGAGATGAGAGATGTTTGGTTTGGTGCCTCAGAAAAGCCCCATGTGCTGGTCTACGAAAACAGTCCTCTGAGAACGGAAACATGGAAACCAAAGCTAAGGTTCAGATTAGGGCCTGGGGGCCTGTCCATTTCAACCTTCTGTCTCTGGGGACACTGTCTGAGAGTCTAAGTGGAGATAGTTGCTCCGCTGGTGTCAGAGAGCCCCTCTTAGCCCAGGGTGGCCTATACTATTCATGGCCTCAGGGACCTTGGAGCTTTTCCCTAACCTGTAGGGTTGTGGTAAATGGATTGGGCACACTTTCCTTGGAGAGGGCAGGCACAATCTTTCGCCGTTTGGTCCAGAGTCCCTAGCCTGGATGTTGTGTGGGTCCAGGCTGTGGGCACAGAAGTCTGAATACACAAACTCAGCTTATGAGTGGCGCCTAGGGTATGGCAGGCCGGATGTACAGCCCGAGAGGGAGCTCCTGGGCCTCTGAAACAAGGGCGAGTGGGAGGCGTTCCATCAGGCTTTTGTCTCTGGATGTTGTGTCCGGGATAGCCGTGGATTGGAGCGGTGGCCTCAGGTACTGTGGACGAGTATCCCTCTCTGGGGATTTGTCCCAGCTCCCAAGAGTTTGGGGTCATTTTGTGGGAAGGGTGGAGTCGTGTTGTCTGGCTCATGGGTCTCTCCAAGAAAGGGATTCCAGAGCAGAGCTCCAGGTACGGGCGGGGCGACTGGAAAATTCAAACCGTGGTGAGGATTGGGTGCATAGGGGCTTGGCAAGCCCCATATGTGGGCTCTTGGTCCAGGCCCTGACAGGCCTTTCTTTGACATGGGGCTCATGCTGAGGGTCACAGTGTGAATTTGTGCCCAAGCAGCACTCAAGTTTGTGCGTGGCATCAGGGGCCATGAAGGTTTCTCCCACCCTGAAGGTGTGACTCCATGCCAAGAGCAAGCTTGACAGCCATGGGGAAGGAGGAGTCTTGCTTTGTGCTTGCTATACCCAGCTGTGTGGAGAATTGATATAATGTCTACGTTCAGATATCTGAAAACCAAGGTTAGGATGACGTGACGGCATAAGACCATGGCGTGTCCGAAGTGCTGTGTGTGCGGCCAGCTGTCTCCTTGTCTGTCTGGACGTCTTGCTTCAGGCTGTGTCAGGCAGAGCATGAGTGCCCAGAGCAGCCTATCCAGTTCGGGTACCGTCGAGGCCCGAGCAGGTTGATCCTCATCTGGGTTTTCTGGAGAGCCCCACAGGGAAACGTTTTTCTTCCGTTGGGCAGACACTGGGCTGGGTTTTGGTTCCGGAGTTCCTAGTCCGGAGGGTTTCTTTGCCAGGAGTGTGAGGAAGGAAGTCTGAAAACACAAGCTAGCGTGAGGTTTGGGACCGAGGGCACGGCAGGCCCACTCTGCAGAGGCTGAATCGAGATCTCCTGCACTGAGGTCATGTCAACTATGAGACGTGCCTCAGGCTAGAGTTCTTGTCCAGCATGGCCTCTTCCTGAAGGGTGTGGGGGCTTCATGAGGCCAGAAAGTTTTGCCTACGATGGGATTTGTGAACTGCTCCAAAACTGAAGGTTACCTTCTGCACGACAGTCGAGTCCTATTGGATGGTTCCAAGAGGCCCCATATGGAAAGACTCGAGAGCAGGTGTCTAAGCATGGATGCCTGGGAACGCCACCTCATATTCCCACTCTTTAGTCATGACAAGGCAGGCTCAATCTGCGGGCTCCTGGGTGAGCTACCCAGAGGGGAGAGTTGAAATGGACTCTCCTGAAGATGAGTCCTACTGTGGCTTGGTGGCCTGGGAGACCTTGGAATGTGGAGGTGGCTCAGGGACTCTGCAGGATTCTCCAACATGAGGTGTTTGACACGGCTCCAACAAGGCAACTTCCCATGTGGAGACGAGAGGAGTTCTGTTCCGTGCCTCAGGAAAGCCCCATACCCTGTTCTTCGAACCAAAGCCTCTGAGGAGTGACACCTGGAAACCAAAGCAAGAGTTGAGACTACGGCCTAAAGACCTGTCCGGCTCAACCTTCTATCTCTGTTGACATCTGTGTGCATGCATTCATGGATGTAGCTGCTCAGCTTGTGTCCGAATGCCCCTGTGAGTCCAGTGAGGCTCCCAGTAGTGGGATGTCCTCTGAGGCCTTGAGGTTTCTCATATTCTGGAGGTGTGTGGCCAAAGGAATGGACACAGTTTCCCAGGAGAGAGCAGGCACGGTCCTGTGGTATGGCTCCAGAGGACCCAGCCTAGAGGCTGTGTTTGCCAGGGCTGTGGGGACAGATGTCTGAAAAAGCAAACTTGGCTCAGCTAGGGGCCAATGTAATGGCAGGCCTGATCTCTAGTCCGTGAGGGGAGATCCTCTGGAAATCAAAGTAGGGCAAGTGGGAGGCAGTCACTCAGGATTTTGTCTCTGGGTGTTGTGTTTACAGTGTCCGGTCAGGGTAGGGGTTGTCTCAGAAGCCGAGGGAGTTGGAATGAAGAGTACTGTTTTCTGCCACAGGGGACCCCCCAGGAGAGGGACTCTAGAGCACAGCAGTGGGTTCCCTCAACTGGAATACACACCATCTAGTTAGTCCTGGGTGCCTATGGGCATGGCAAGCCACAAATGCGGGCTCTTGGTCCAGTCACTGAGAGGCGTTACTTGAATAAGGTACTCACGCTGAGGGTCACAAGGTGTGTTTGTTCGCAAGGCGGCCCTCACGCTTGGGCGTGGCCTCATGGGCCATGCCGTTTTCTCCTACACTGAAGGTTTGACTCACTGCCAGCAGCAAGGTTTCTTGCCAGGGGGAAGGAGGGGTTCTGACTTGTGCATCAGGTTCCCCCCTGTGCAGGGATTGGAGATAAGGTCTAGGTTCCGATGACTGAAAACCCAGGTTGGGAATGGATGGTGGCCTAAGGCAGTGGCGGGTCCAATGTGCTGGGTGTGCAGCCAGCTGTGTCGGTGTCTGTTGGAAGGTCTGGGCTCAGGCTATTTGCGACAGAGCATCACTGTTTAAGGTAGCCTATGCAATTGGGGTGTTGCCGAGGGCCAAGCAGTTTGATCCTCATTTGGGGTTTCTGGGCAGCGCCATAGACAATGTTTTTCTCCTGGGAGGCAGGCACAGTGCTTCATTGTGGCCCCAGAATTCCCAGTAGGGAGGGTTTGTGGGCCAGGAGTGTGAGGACGGAAGTCTGAAAACACAAGCTAGTGTGAGGATTGGAGCCAAGGGCAGAGCAGGCCCACTCTGCAGAGGCTGAATCAAAATCTCCTGCTTCTGAAGTCAGGCTGAGGATCAGACGTTGGCTGAGGCTGGAGTATGTGTCCATGATGGCACCTTCATGAAGTGGGGGCCTCATGAGGCCAAGGAAGTTTTCTCACGCTGAGTTTGGAGGTTGCCCCAAACCCCAAGGTTTCCTTCTGCGGGACATTCGAGTCCTGTTGCATGGCTCCAGGACATACCATATGGAAGGACTGGAGAGCAGGGTTCGAAGGATGGATCCCTGTACAGCATGCCTCGCATTCCCATTGGCTATTAGCGACAAGATATGTTTGATCTGCTGCCTCTGGAACACGCGACCCAGGGGGCTGAGTTGAAATGGCCTCTCCTGAGGATGCGTCATAATGTGCGTTTGGTTCCATGGAGACCTTGGAATGTGCTGGTTGTTCAGTGGCCCTGCGGAACTCTCCTACCTGAAGTGTTTGATACATCCCAGTAAGAAAGCTGCCCATGTGGAGATGAGAGATGTTTGGTTTGGTGCCTCAGAAAAGCCCCATGTGCTGGTCTACGAAAACAGTCCTCTGAGAACGGAAACATGGAAACCAAAGCTAAGGTTCAGATTAGGGCCTGGGGGCCTGTCCATTTCAACCTTCTGTCTCTGGGGACACTGTCTGAGAGTCTAAGTGGAGATAGTTGCTCCGCTGGTGTCAGAGAGCCCCTCTTAGCCCAGGGTGGCCTATACTATTGATGGCCTCAGGGACCTTGGAGCTTTTCCCTAACCTGTAGGGTTGTGGTAAATGGATTGGGCACACTTTCCTTGGAGAGGGCAGGCACAATCTTTCGCCGTTTGGTCCAGAGTCCCTAGCCTGGATGTTGTGTGGGTCCAGGCTGTGGGCACAGAAGTCTGAATACACAAACTCAGCTTATGAGTGGCGCCTAGGGTATGGCAGGCCGGATGTACAGCCCGAGAGGGAGCTCCTGGGCCTCTGAAACAAGGGCGAGTGGGAGGCGTTCCATCAGGCTTTTGTCTCTGGATGTTGTGTCCGGGATAGCCGTGGATTGGAGCGGTGGCCTCAGGTACTGTGGACGAGTATCCCTCTCTGGGGATTTGTCCCAGCTCCCAAGAGTTTGGGGTCATTTTGTGGGAAGGGTGGAGTCGTGTTGTCTGGCTCATGGGTCTCTCCAAGAAAGGGATTCCAGAGCAGAGCTCCAGGTACGGGCGGGGCGACTGGAAAATTCAAACCGTGGTGAGGATTGGGTGCATAGGGGCTTGGCAAGCCCCATATGTGGGCTCTTGGTCCAGGCCCTGACAGGCCTTTCTTTGACATGGGGCTCATGCTGAGGGTCACAGTGTGAATTTGTGCCCAAGCAGCACTCAAGTTTGTGCATGGCATCAGGGGCCATGAAGGTTTCTCCCACCCTGAAGGTGTGACTCCATGCCAAGAGCAAGCTTGACAGCCATGGGGAAAAAGGAGTTCTGTTTTGTGCTTGCTATACCCAGCTGTGTGGAGAATTGATATAATGTCTAGGTTCAGATATCTGAAAACCAAGGTTAGGATGAGGTGACGGCATAAGACCATGGCGTGTCCGAAGTGCTGGGTGTGCGGCCAGCTGTCTCCTTGTCTGTCTGGACGTCTGGCTTCAGGCTGTGTCAGGCAGAGCATGAGTGCCCAGAGCAGCCTATCCAGTTCGGGTACCGTCAAGGCCCGAGCAGGTTGATCCTCATCTGGGTTTTCTGGAGAGCCCCACAGGGAAACGTTTTTCTTCCGTTGGGCAGACACTGGGCTGGGTTTTGGTTCCGGAGTTCCTAGTCCGGAGGGTTTCTTTGCCAGGAGTGTGAGGAAGGAAGTCTGAAAACACAAGCTAGCGTGAGGTTTGGGACCGAGGGCACGGCAGGCCCACTCTGCAGAGGCTGAATCGAGATCTCCTGCACTGAGGTCATGTCAACTATGAGACGTGCCTCAGGCTAGAGTTCTTGTCCAGCATGGCCTCTTCCTGAAGGGTGTGGGGGCTTCATGAGGCCAGAAAGTTTTGCCTACGATGGGATTTGTGAACTGCTCCAAAACTGAAGGTTACCTTCTGCACGACAGTCGAGTCCTATTGGATGGTTCCAAGAGGCCCCATATGGAAAGACTCGAGAGCAGGTGTCTAAGCATGGATGCCTGGGAACGCCACCTCATATTCCCACTCTTTAGTCAGGACAAGGCAGGCTCAATCTGCGGGCTCCTGGGTGAGCTACCCAGAGGGGAGTGTTGAAATGGACTCTCCTGAAGATGAGTCCTACTGTGGCTTGGTGGCCTGGGAGACCTTGGAATGTGGAGGTGTCTCAGGGACTCTGCAGGATTCTCCAACATGAGGTGTTTGACACGGCTCCAACAAGGCAACTTCCCATGTGGAGACGAGAGGAGTTCTGTTCCGTGCCTCAGGAAAGCCCCATACCCTGTTCTTCGAACCAAAGCCTCTGAGGAGTGACACCTGGAAACCAAAGCAAGAGTTGAGACTACGGCCTAAAGACCTGTCCGGCTCAACCTTCTATCTCTGTTGACATCTGTGTGCATGCATTCATGGATGTAGCTGCTCAGCTTGTGTCCGAATGCCCCTGTGAGTCCAGTGAGGCTCCCAGTAGTGGGATGTCCTCGGAGGCCTTGAGGTTTCTCATATTCTGGAGGTGTGTGGCCAAAGGAATGGACACAGTTTGCCAGGAGAGAGCAGGCACGGTCCTGTGGTATGGCTCCAGAGGACCCAGCATAGAGGCTGTGTTTGCCAGGGCTGTGGGGACAGATGTCTGAAAAAGCAAACTTGGCTCAGCTAGGGGCCAATGTAATGGCAGGCCTGATCTCTAGTCCGTGAGGGGAGATCCTCTGGAAATCAAAGTAGGGCAAGTGGGAGGCAGTCACTCAGGATTTTGTCTCTGGGTGTTGTGTTTACAGTGTCCGGTCAGGGTAGGGGTTGTCTCAGAAGCCGAGGGAGTTGGAATGAAGAGTACTGTTTTCTGCCACAGGGGCCCCCCCAGGAGAGGGACTCTAGAGCACAGCAGTGGGTTCCCTCAACTGGAATACACACCATCTAGTTAGTCCTGGGTGCCTATGGGCATGGCAAGCCACAAATGCGGGCTCTTGGTCCAGTCACTGAGAGGCGTTACTTGAATAAGGTACTCACGCTGAGGGTCACAAGGTGTGTTTGTTCGCAAGGCGGCCCTCACGCTTGGGCGTGGCCTCATGGGCCATGCCGTTTTCTCCTACACTGAAGGTTTGACTCACTGCCAGCAGCAAGGTTTCTTGCCAGGGGGAAGGAGGGGTTCTGACTTGTGCATCAGGTTCCCCCCTGTGCAGGGATTGGAGATAAGGTCTAGGTTCCGATGACTGAAAACCCAGGTTGGGAATGGATGGTGGCCTAAGGCAGTGGCGGGTCCAATGTGCTGGGTGTGCAGCCAGCTGTGTCGGTGTCTGTTGGAAGGTCTGGGCTCAGGCTATTTGCGACAGAGCATCACTGTTTAAGGTAGCCTATGCAATTGGGGTGTTGCCGAGGGCCAAGCTGTTTGATCCTCATTTGGGGTTTCTGGGCAGCGCCATAGACAATGTTTTTCTCCTGGGAGGCAGGCACAGTGCTTCATTGTGGCCCCAGAATTCCCAGTAGGGAGGGTTTGTGGGCCAGGAGTGTGAGGACGGAAGTCTGAAAACACAAGCTAGTGTGAGGATTGGAGCCAAGGGCAGAGCAGGACCACTCTGCAGAGGCTGAATCAAAATCTCCTGCATCTGAAGTCAGGCTGAGGATCAGACGTTGGCTGAGGCTGGAGTATGTGTCCATGATGGCACCTTCATGAAGTGGGGGCCTCATGAGGCCAAGGAAGTTTTCCCACGCTGAGTTTGGAGGTTGCCCCAAACCACAAGGTTTCCTTCTGCGGGACATTCGAGTCCTGTTGCATGGCTCCAGGACATACCATATGGAAGGACTGGAGAGCAGGGTTCGAAGGATGGATCCCTGTACAGCATGCCTCGCATTCCCATTGGCTATTAGCGACAAGATATGTTTGATCTGCTGCCTCTGGAACACGCGACCCAGGGGGCTGAGTTGAAATGGCCTCTCCTGAGGATGCGTCATAATGTGCGTTTGGTTCCATGGAGACCTTGGAATGTGCTGGTTGTTCAGTGGCCCTGCGGAACTCTCCTACCTGAAGTGTTTGATACATCCCAGTAAGAAAGCTGCCCATGTGGAGATGAGAGATGTTTGGTTTGGTGCCTCAGAAAAGCCCCATGTGCTGGTCTACGAAAACAGTCCTCTGAGAACGGAAACATGGAAACCAAAGCTAAGGTTCAGATTAGGGCCTGGGGGCCTGTCCATTTCAACCTTCTGTCTCTGGGGACACTGTCTGAGAGTCTAAGTGGAGATAGTTGCTCCGCTGGTGTCAGAGAGCCCCTCTTAGCCCAGGGTGGCCTATACTATTGATGGCCTCAGGGACCTTGGAGCTTTTCCCTAACCTGTAGGGTTGTGGTCAATGGATTGGGCACACTTTCCTTGGAGAGGGCAGGCACAATCTTTTGCCGTTTGGTCCAGAGTCCCTAGCCTGGATGTTGTGTGGGTCCAGGCTGTGGGCACAGAAGTCTGAATACACAAACTCAGCTTATGAGTGGCGCCTAGGGTATGGCAGGCCGGATGTACAGCCCGAGAGGGAGCTCCTGGGCCTCTGAAACAAGGGCGAGTGGGAGGCGTTCCATCAGGCTTTTGTCTCTGGATGTTGTGTCCGGGATAGCCGTGGATTGGAGCGGTGGCCTCAGGTACTGTGGACGAGTATCCCTCTCTGTGGATTTGTCCCAGCTCTCAAGAGTTTGGGGTCATTTTGTGGGAAGGGTGGAGTCGTGTTGTCTGGCTCATGGGTCTCTCCAAGAAAGGGATTCCAGAGCAGAGCTCCAGGTACGGGCGGGGCGACTGGAAAATTCAAACCGTGGTGAGGATTGGGTGCATAGGGGCTTGGCAAGCCCCATATGTGGGCTCTTGGTCCAGGCCCTGACAGGCCTTTCTTTGACATGGGGCTCATGCTGAGGGTCACAGTGTGAATTTGTGCCCAAGCAGCACTCAAGTTTGTGCGTGGCATCAGGGACCATGAAGGTTTCTCCCACCCTGAAGGTGTGACTCCATGCCAAGAGCAAGCTTGACAGCCATGGGGAAGGAGGAGTTCTGCTTTGTGCTTGCTATACCCAGCTGTGTGGAGAATTGATATAATGTCTACGTTCAGATATCTGAAAACCAAGGTTAGGATGAGGTGACGGCATAAGACCATGGCGTGTCCGAAGTGCTGTGTGTGCGGCCAGCTGTCTCCTTGTCTGTCTGGACGTCTGGCTTCAGGCTGTGTCAGGCAGAGCATGAGTGCCCAGAGCAGCCTATCCAGTTCGGGTACCGTCGAGGCCCGAGCAGGTTGATCCTCATCTGGGTTTTCTGGAGAGCCCCACAGGGAAACGTTTTTCTTCCGTTGGGCAGACACTGGGCTGGGTTTTGGTTCCGGAGTTCCTAGTCCGGAGGGTTTCTTTGCCAGGAGTGTGAGGAAGGAAGTCTGAAAACACAAGCTAGCGTGAGGTTTGGGACCGAGGGCACGGCAGGCCCACTCTGCAGAGGCTGAATCGAGATCTCCTGCACTGAGGTCATGTCAACTATGAGACGTGCCTCAGGCTAGAGTTCTTGTCCAGCATGGCCTCTTCCTGAAGGGTGTGGGGGCTTCATGAGGCCAGAAAGTTTTGCCTACGATGGGATTTGTGAACTGCTCCAAAACTGAAGGTTACCTTCTGCACGACAGTCGAGTCCTATTGGATGGTTCCAAGAGGCCCCATATGGAAAGACTCGAGAGCAGGTGTCTAAGCATGGATGCCTGGGAACGCCACCTCATATTCCCACTCTTTAGTCAGGACAAGGCAGGCTCAATCTGCGGGCTCCTGGGTGAGCTACCCAGAGGGGAGAGTTGAAATGGACTCTCCTGAAGATGAGTCCTACTGTGGCTTGGTGGCCTGGGAGACCTTGGAATGTGGAGGTGGCTCAGGGACTCTGCAGGATTCTCCAACATGAGGTGTTTGACACGGCTCCAACAAGGCAACTTCCCATGTGGAGACGAGAGGAGTTCTGTTCCGTGCCTCAGGAAAGCCCCATACCCTGTTCTTCGAACCAAAGCCTCTGAGGAGTGACACCTGGAAACCAAAGCAAGAGTTGAGACTACGGCCTAAAGACCTGTCCGGCTCAACCTTCTATCTCTGTTGACATCTGTGTGCATGCATTCATGGATGTAGCTGCTCAGCTTGTGTCCGAATGCCCCTGTGAGTCCAGTGAGGCTCCCAGTATTGGGATGTCCTCGGAGGCCTTGAGGTTTCTCATATTCTGGAGGTGTGTGGCCAAAGGAATGGACACAGTTTGCCAGGAGAGAGCAGGCACGGTCCTGTGGTATGGCTCCAGAGGACCCAGCCTAGAGGCTGTGTTTGCCAGGGCTGTGGGGACAGATGTCTGAAAAAGCAAACTTGGCTCAGCTAGGGGCCAATGTAATGGCAGGCCTGATCTCTAGTCCGTGAGGGGAGATCCTCTGGAAATCAAAGTAGGGCAAGTGGGAGGCAGTCACTCAGGATTTTGTCTCTGGGTGTTGTGTTTACAGTGTCCGGTCAGGGTAGGGGTTGTCTCAGAAGCCGAGGGAGTTGGAATGAAGAGTACTGTTTTCTGCCACAGGGGACCCCCCAGGAGAGGGACTCTAGAGCACAGCAGTGGGTTCCCTCAACTGGAATACACACCATCTAGTTAGTCCTGGGTGCCTATGGGCATGGCAAGCCACAAATGCGGGCTCTTGGTCCAGTCACTGAGAGGCGTTACTTGAATAAGGTACTCACGCTGAGGGTCACAAAGTGTGTTTGTTCGCAAGGCGGCCCTCACGCTTGGGCGTGGCCTCATGGGCCATGCTGTTTTCTCCTACACTGAAGGTTTGACTCACTGCCAGCAGCAAGGTTTCTTGCCAGGGGGAAGGAGGGGTTCTGACTTGTGCATCAGGTTCCCCCCTGTGCAGGGATTGGAGATAAGGTCTAGTTTCCGATGACTGAAAACCCAGGTTGGGAATGGATGGTGGCCTAAGGCAGTGGCGGGTCCAATGTGCTGGGTGTGCAGCCAGCTGTGTCGGTGTCTGTTGGAAGGTCTGGGCTCAGGCTATTTGCGACAGAGCATCACTGTTTAAGGTAGCCTATGCAATTGGGGTGTTGCCGAGGGCCAAGCAGTTTGATCCTCATTTGGGGTTTCTGGGCAGCGCCATAGACAATGTTTTTCTCCTGGGAGGCAGGCACAGTGCTTCATTGTGGCCCCAGAATTCCCAGTAGGGAGGGTTTGTGGGCCAGGAGTGTGAGGACGGAAGTCTGAAAACACAAGCTAGTGTGAGGATTGGAGCCAAGGGCAGAGCAGGCCCACTCTGCAGAGGCTGAATCAAAATCTCCTGCATCTGAAGTCAGGCTGAGGATCAGACGTTGGCTGAGGCTGGAGTATGTGTCCATGATGGCACCTTCATGAAGTGGGGGCCTCATGAGGCCAAGGAAGTTTTCTCACGCTGAGTTTGGAGGTTGCCCCAAACCACAAGGTTTCCTTCTGCGGGACATTCGAGTCCTGTTGCATGGCTCCAGGACATACCATATGGAAGGACTGGAGAGCAGGGTTCGAAGGATGGATCCCTGTACAGCATGCCTCGCATTCCCATTGGCTATTAGCGACAATATATGTTTGATCTGCTGCCTCTGTAACACGCGACCCAGGGGGCTGAGTTGAAATGGCCTCTCCTGAGGATGCGTCATAATGTGCGTTTGGTTCCATGGAGACCTTGGAATGTGCTGGTTGTTCAGTGGCCCTGCGGAACTCTCCTACCTGAAGTGTTTGATACATCCCAGTAAGAAAGCTGCCCATGTGGAGATGAGAGATGTTTGGTTTGGTGCCTCAGAAAAGCCCCATGTGCTGGTCTACGAAAACAGTCCTCTGAGAACGGAAACATGGAAACCAAAGCTAAGGTTCAGATTAGGGCCTGGGGGCCTGTCCATTTCAACCTTCTGTCTCTGGGGACACTGTCTGAGATTCTAAGTGGAGATAGTTGCTCCGCTGGTGTCAGAGAGCCCCTCTTAGCCCAGGGTGGCCTATACTATTGATGGCCTCAGGGACCTTGGAGCTTTTCCCTAACCTGTAGGGTTGTGGTCAATGGATTGGGCACACTTTCCTTGGAGAGGGCAGGCACAATCTTTCGCCGTTTGGTCCAGAGTCCCTAGCCTGGATGTTGTGTGGGTCCAGGCTGTGGGCACAGAAGTCTGAATACACAAACTCAGCTTATGAGTGGCGCCTAGGGTATGGCAGGCCGGATGTACAGCCCGAGAGGGAGCTCCTGGGCCTCTGAAACAAGGGCGAGTGGGAGGCGTTCCATCAGGCTTTTGTCTCTGGATGTTGTGTCCGGGATAGCCGTGGATTGGAGCGGTGGCCTCAGGTACTGTGGACGAGTATCCCTCTCTGGGGATTTGTCCCAGCTCTCAAGAGTTTGGGGTCATTTTGTGGGAAGGGTGGAGTCGTTTTGTCTGGCTCATGGGTCTCTCCAAGAAAGGGATTCCAGAGCAGAGCTCCAGGTACGGGCGGGGCGACTGGAAAATTCAAACCGTGGTGAGGATTGGGTGCATAGGGGCTTGGCAAGCCCCATATGTGGGCTCTTGGTCCAGGCCCTGACAGGCCTTTCTTTGACATGGGGCTCATGCTGAGGGTCACAGTGTGAATTTGTGCCCAAGCAGCACTCAAGTTTGTGCGTGGCATCAGGGGCCATGAAGGTTTCTCCCACCCTGAAGGTGTGACTCCATGCCAAGAGCAAGCTTGACAGCCATGGGGAAGGAGGAGTTCTGCTTTGTGCTTGCTATACCCAGCTGTGTGGAGAATTGATATAATGTCTACGTTCAGATATCTGAAAACCAAGGTTAGGATGAGGTGACGGCATAAGACCATGGCGTGTCCTAAGTGCTGTGTGTGCGGCCAGCTGTCTCCTTGTCTGTCTGGACGTCTGGCTTCAGGCTGTGTCAGGCAGAGCATGAGTGCCCAGAGCAGCCTATCCAGTTCGGGTACCGTCGAGGCCCGAGCAGGTTGATCCTCATCTGGGTTTTCTGGAGAGCCCCACAGGGAAACGTTTTTCTTCCGTTGGGCAGACACTGGGCTGGGTTTTGGTTCCGGAGTTCCTAGTCCGGAGGGTTTCTTTGCCAGGAGTGTGAGGAAGGAAGTCTGAAAACACAAGCTAGCGTGAGGTTTGGGACCGAGGGCACGGCAGGCCCACTCTGCAGAGGCTGAATCGAGATCTCCTGCACTGAGGTCATGTCAACTATGAGACGTGCCTCAGGCTAGAGTTCTTGTCCAGCATGGCCTCTTCCTGAAGGGTGTGGGGGCTTCATGAGGCCAGAAAGTTTTGCCTACGATGGGATTTGTGAACTGCTCCAAAACTGAAGGTTACCTTCTGCACGACAGTCGAGTCCTATTGGATGGTTCCAAGAGGCCCCATATGGAAAGACTCGAGAGCAGGTGTCTAAGCATGGATGCCTGGGAACGCCACCTCATATTCCCACTCTTTAGTCAGGACAAGGCAGGCTCAATCTGCGGGCTCCTGGGTGAGCTACCCAGAGGGGAGAGTTGAAATGGACTCTCCTGAAGATGAGTCCTACTGTGGCTTGGTGGCCTGGGAGACCTTGGAATGTGGAGGTGGCGCAGGGACTCTGCAGGATTCTCCAACATGAGGTGTTTGACACGGCTCCAACAAGGCAACTTCCCATGTGGAGACGAGAGGAGTTCTGTTCCCTGCCTCAGGAAAGCCCCATACCCTGTTCTTCGAACCAAAGCCTCTGAGGAGTGACACCTGGAAACCAAAGCAAGAGTTGAGACTACGGCCTAAAGGCCTGTCCGGCTCAACCTTCTATCTCTGTTGACATCTGTGTGCATGCATTCATGGATGTAGCTGCTCAGCTTGTGTCCGAATGCCCCTGTGAGTCCAGTGAGGCTCCCAGTATTGGGATGTCCTCGGAGGCCTTGAGGTTTCTCATATTCTGGAGGTGTGTGGCCAAAGGAATGGACACAGTTTGCCAGGAGAGAGCAGGCACGGTCCTGTGGTATGGCTCCAGAGGACCCAGCCTAGAGGCTGTGTTTGCCAGGGCTGTGGGGACAGATGTCTGAAAAAGCAAACTTGGCTCAGCTAGGGGCCAATGTAATGGCAGGCCTGATCTCTAGTCCGTGAAAGGAGATCCTCTGGAAATCAAAGTAGGGCAAGTGGGAGGCAGTCACTCAGGATTTTGTCTCTGGGTGTTGTGTTTACAGTGTCCGGTCAGGGTAGGGGTTGTCTCAGAAGCCGAGGGAGTTGGAATGAAGAGTACTGTTTTCTGCCACAGGGGACCCCACAGGAGAGGGACTCTAGAGCACAGCAGTGGGTTCCCTCAACTGGAATACACACCATCTAGTTAGTCCTGGGTGCCTATGGGCATGGCAAGCCACAAATGCGGGCTCTTGGTCCAGTCACTGAGAGGCGTTACTTGAATAAGGTACTCACGCTGAGGGTCACAAGGTGTGTTTGTTCGCAAGGCGGCCCTCACGCTTGGGCGTGGCCTCATGGGCCATGCCGTTTTCTCCTACATTGAAGGTTTGACTCACTGCCAGCAGCAAGGTTTCTTGCCAGGGGGAAGGAGGGGTTCTGACTTGTGCATCAGGTTCCCCCCTGTGCAGGGATTGGAGATAAGGTCTAGGTTCCGATGACTGAAAACCCAGGTTGGGAATGGATGGTGGCCTAAGGCAGTGGCGGGTCCAATGTGCTGGGTGTGCAGCCAGCTGTGTCGGTGTCTGTTGGAAGGTCTGGGCTCAGGCTATTTGCGACAGAGCATCACTGTTTAAGGTAGCCTATGCAATTGGGGTGTTGCCGAGGGCCAAGCAGTTTGATCCTCATTTGGGGTTCCTGGGCAGCGCCATAGACAATGTTTTTCTCCTGGGAGGCAGGCACAGTGCTTCATTGTGGCCCCAGAATTCCCAGTAGGGAGGGTTTGTGGGCCAGGAGTGTGAGGACGGAAGTCTGAAAACACAAGCTAGTGTGAGGATTGGAGCCAAGGGCAGAGCAGGCCCACTCTGCAGAGGCTGAATCAAAATCTCCTGCATCTGAAGTCAGGCTGAGGATCAGACGTTGGCTGAGGCTGGAGTATGTGTCCATGATGGCACCTTCATGAAGTGGGGGCCTCATGAGGCCAAGGAAGTTTTCTCACGCTGAGTTTGGAGGTTGCCCCAAACCACAAGGTTTCCTTCTGCGGGACATTCGAGTCCTGTTGCATGGCTCCAGGACATACCATATGGAAGGACTGGAGAGCAGGGTTCGAAGGATGGATCCCTGTACAGCATGCCTCGCATTCCCATTGGCTATTAGCGACAAGATATGTTTGATCTGCTGCCTCTGTAACATGCGACCCAGGGGGCTGAGTTGAAATGGCCTCTCCTGAGGATGCGTCATAATGTGCGTTTGGTTCCATGGAGACCTTGGAATGTGCTGGTTGTTCAGTGGCCCTGCGGAACTCTCCTACCTGAAGTGTTTGATACATCCCAGTAAGAAAGCTGCCCATGTGGAGATGAGAGATGTTTGGTTTGGTGCCTCAGAAAGCCCCATGTGCTGGTCTACGAAAACAGTCCTCTGAGAACGGAAACATGGAAACCAAAGCTAAGGTTCAGATTAGGGCCTGGGGGCCTGTCCATTACAACCTTCAGTCTCTGGGGACACTGTCTGAGAGTCTAAGTGGAGATAGTTGCTCCGCTGGTGTCAGAGAGCCCCTCTTAGCCCAGGGTGGCCTATACTATTGATGGCCTCAGGGACCTTGGAGCTTTTCCCTAACCTGTAGGGTTGTGGTCAATGGATTGGGCACACTTTCCTTGGAGAGGGCAGGCACAATCTTTCGCCGTTTGGTCCAGAGTCCCTAGCCTGGATGTTGTGTGGGTCCAGGCTGTGGGCACAGAAGTCTGAATACAAAAACTCAGCTTATGAGTGGCGCCTAGGGTATGGCAGGCCGGATGTACAGCCCGAGAGGGAGCTCCTGGGCCTCTGAAACAAGGGCGAGTGGGAGGCGTTCCATCAGGCTTTTGTCTCTGGATGTTGTGTCCGGGATAGCCGTGGATTGGAGCGGTGGCCTCAGGTACTGTGGACGAGTATCCCTCTCTGGGGATTTGTCCCAGCTCCCAAGAGTTTGGGGTCATTTTGTGGGAAGGGTGGAGTCGTGTTGTCTGGCTCATGGGTCTCTCCAAGAAAGGGATTCCAGAGCAGAGCTCCAGGTACGGGCGGGGCGACTGGAAAATTCAAACCGTGGTGAGGATTGGGTGCATAGGGGCTTGGCAAGCCCCATATGTGGGCTCTTGGTCCAGGCCCTGACAGGCCTTTCTTTGACATGGGGCTCATGCTGAGGGTCACAGTGTGAATTTGTGCCCAAGCAGCACTCAAGTTTGGGCGTGGCATCAGAGGCCATGAAGGTTTCTCCCACCCTGAAGGTGTGACTCCATGCCAAGAGCAAGCTTGACAGCCATGGGGAAGGAGGAGTTCTGCTTTGTGCTTGCTATACCCAGCTGTGTGGAGAATTGATATAATGTCTAGGTTCAGATATCTGAAAACCAAGGTTAGGATGAGGTGACGGCATAAGACCATGGCGTGTCCGAAGTGCTGGGTGTGCGGCCAGCTCTCTCCTTGTCTGTCTGGACGTCTGGCTTCAGGCTGTGTCAGGCAGAGCATGAGTGCCCAGAGCAGCCTATCCAGTTCAGGTACCGTCGAGGCCCGAGCAGGTTGATCCTCATCTGGGTTTTCTGGAGAGCCCCACATGAAACGTTTTTCTTCCGTTGGGCAGACACTGGGCTGGGTTTTGGTTCCGGAGTTCCTAGTCCGGAGGGTTTCTTTGCCAGGAGTGTGAGGGAGGAAGTCTGAAAACACAAGCTAGCGTGAGGTTTGGGACCGAGGGCACGGCAGGCCCACTCTGCAGAGGCTGAATCGAGATCTCCTGCACTGAGGTCATGTCAACTATGAGACGTGCCTCAGGCTAGAGTTCTTGTCCAGCATGGCCTCTTCCTGAAGGGTGTGGGGGCTTCATGAGGCCAGAAAGTTTTGCCTACGATGGGATTTGTGAACTGCTCCAAAACTGAAGGTTACCTTCTGCACGACAGTCGAGTCCTATTGGATGGTTCCAAGAGGCCCCATATGGAAAGACTCGAGAGCAGGTGTCTAAGCATGGATGCCTGGGAACGCCACCTCATATTCCCACTCTTTAGTCAGGACAAGGCAGGCTCAATCTGCGGGCTCCTGGGTGAGCTACCCAGAGGGGAGAGTTGAAATGGACTCTCCTGAAGATGAGTCCTACTGTGGCTTGGTGGCCTGGGAGACCTTGGAATGTGGAGGTGGCTCAGGGACTCTGCAGGATTCTCCAACATGAGGTGTTTGACACGGCTCCAACAAGGCAACTTCCCATGTGGAGACGAGAGGAGTTCTGTTCCGTGCCTCAGGAAAGCCCCATACCCTGTTCTTCGAACCAAAGCCTCTGAGGAGTGACACCTGGAAACCAAAGCAAGAGTTGAGACTACGGCCTAAAGACCTGTCCGGCTCAACCTTCTATCTCTGTTGACATCTGTGTGCATGCATTCATGGATGTAGCTGCTCAGCTTGTGTCCGAATGCCCCTGTGAGTCCAGTGAGGCTCCCAGTATTGGGATGTCCTCGGAGGCCTTGAGGTTTCTCATATTCTGGAGGTGTGTGGCCAAAGGAATGGACACAGTTTGCCAGGAGAGAGCAGGCACGGTCCTGTGGTATGGCTCCAGAGGACCCAGCCTAGAGGCTGTGTTTGCCAGGGCTGTGGGGACAGATGTCTGAAAAAGCAAACTTGGCTCAGCTAGGGGCCAATGTAATGGCAGGCCTGATCTCTAGTCCGTGAGGGGAGATCCTCTGGAAATCAAAGTAGGGCAAGTGGGAGGCAGTCACTCAGGATTTTGTCTCTGGGTGTTGTGTTTACAGTGTCCGGTCAGGGTAGGGGTTGTCTCAGAAGCCGAGGGAGTTGGAATGAAGAGTACTGTTTTCTGCCACAGGGGACCCCCCAGGAGAGGGACTCTAGAGCACAGCAGTGGGTTCCCTCAACTGGAATACACACCATCTAGTTAGTCCTGGGTGCCTATGGGCATGGCAAGCCACAAATGCGGGCTCTTGGTCCAGTCACTGAGAGGCGTTACTTGAATAAGGTACTCACGCTGAGGGTCACAAGGTGTGTTTGTTTGCAAGGCGGCCCTCACGCTTGGGCGTGGCCTCATGGGCCATGCCGTTTTCTCCTACACTGAAGGTTTGACTCACTGCCAGCAGCAAGGTTTCTTGCCAGGGGGAAGGAGGGGTTCTGACTTGTGCATCAGGTTCCCCCCTGTGCAGGGATTGGAGATAAGGTCTAGGTTCCGATGACTGAAAACCCAGGTTGGGAATGGATGGTGGCCTAAGGCAGTGGCGGGTCCAATGTGCTGGGTGTGCAGCCAGCTGTGTCGGTGTCTGTTGGAAGGTCTGGGCTCAGGCTATTTGCGACAGAGCATCACTGTTTAAGGTAGCCTATGCAATTGGGGTGTTGCCGAGGGCCAAGCAGTTTGATCCTCATTTGGGGTTTCTGGGCAGCGCCATAGACAATGTTTTTCTCCTGGGAGGCAGGCACAGTGCTTCATTGTGGCCCCAGAATTCCCAGTAGGGAGGGTTTGTGGGCCAGGAGTGTGAGGACGGAAGTCTGAAAACACAAGCTAGTGTGAGGATTGGAGCCAAGGGCAGAGCAGGCCCACTCTGCAGAGGCTGAATCAAAATCTCCTGCATCTGAAGTCAGGCTGAGGATCAGACGTTGGCTGAGGCTGGAGTATGTGTCCATGATGGCACCTTCATGAAGTGGGGGCCTCATGAGGCCAAGGAAGTTTTCTCACGCTGAGTTTGGAGGTTGCCCCAAACCACAAGGTTTCCTTCTGCGGGACATTCGAGTCCTGTTGCATGGCTCCAGGACATACCATATGGAAGGACTGGAGAGCAGGGTTCGAAGGATGGATCCCTGTACAGCATGCCTCGCATTCCCATTGGCTATTAGCGACAAGATATGTTTGATCTGCTGCCTCTGTAACATGCGACCCAGGGGGCTGAGTTGAATTGGCCTCTCCTGAGGATGCGTCATAATGTGCGTTTGGTTCCATGGAGACCTTGGAATGTGCTGGTTGTTCAGTGGCCCTGCGGAACTCTCCTACCTGAAGTGTTTGATACATCCCAGTAAGAAAGCTGCCCATGTGGAGATGAGAGATGTTTGGTTTGGTGCCTCAGAAAGCCCCATGTGCTGGTCTATGAAAACAGTCCTCTGAGAACGGAAACATGGAAACCAAAGCTAAGGTTCAGATTAGGGCCTGGGGGCCTGTCCATTTCAACCTTCTGTCTCTGGGGACACTGTCTGAGATTCTAAGTGGAGATAGTTGCTCCGCTGGTGTCAGAGAGCCCCTCTTAGCCCAGGGTGGCCTATACTATTGATGGCCTCAGGGACCTTGGAGCTTTTCCCTAACCTGTAGGGTTGTGGTCAATGGATTGGGCACACTTTCCTTGGAGAGGGCAGGCACAATCTTTCGCCGTTTGGTCCAGAGTCCCTAGCCTGGATGTTGTGTGGGTCCAGGCTGTGGGCACAGAAGTCTGAATACACAAACTCAGCTTATGAGTGGCGCCTAGGGTATGGCAGGCCGGATGTACAGCCCGAGAGGGAGCTCCTGGGCCTCTGAAACAAGGGCGAGTGGGAGGCGTTCCATCAGGCTTTTGTCTCTGGATGTTGTGTCCGGGATAGCCGTGGATTGGAGCGGTGGCCTCAGGTACTGTGGACGAGTATCCCTCTCTGGGGATTTGTCCCAGCTCTCAAGAGTTTGGGGTCATTTTGTGGGAAGGGTGGAGTCGTGTTGTCTGGCTCATGGGTCTCTCCAAGAAAGGGATTCCAGAGCAGAGCTCCAGGTACGGGCGGGGCGACTGGAAAATTCAAACCGTGGTGAGGATTGGGTGCATAGGGGCTTGGCAAGCCCCATATGTGGGCTCTTGGTCCAGGCCCTGACAGGCCTTTCTTTGACATGGGGCTCATGCTGAGGGTCACAGTGTGAATTTGTGCCCAAGCAGCACTCAAGTTTGGGCGTGGCATCAGGGGCCATGAAGGTTTCTCCCACCCTGAAGGTGTGACTCCATGCCAAGAGCAAGCTTGACAGCCATGGGGAAGGAGGAGTTCTGCTTTGTGCTTGCTATACCCAGCTGTGTGGAGAATTGATATAATGTCTAGGTTCAGATATCTGAAAACCAAGGTTAGGATGAGGTGACGGCATAAGACCATGGCGTGTCCGAAGTGCTGGGTGTGCGGCCAGCTCTCTCCTTGTCTGTCTGGACGTCTGGCTTCAGGCTGTGTCAGGCAGAGCATGAGTGCCCAGAGCAGCCTATCCAGTTCAGGTACCGTCGAGGCCCGAGCAGGTTGATCCTCATCTGGGTTTTCTGGAGAGCCCCACATGAAACGTTTTTCTTCCGTTGGGCAGACACTGGGCTGGGTTTTGGTTCCGGAGTTCCTAGTTCGGAGGGTTTCTTTGCCAGGAGTGTGAGGAAGGAAGTCTGAAAACACAAGCTAGCGTGAGGTTTGGGACCGAGGGCACGGCAGGCCCACTCTGCAGAGGCTGAATCGAGATCTCCTGCACTGAGGTCATGTCAACTATGAGACGTGCCTCAGGCTAGAGTTCTTGTCCAGCATGGCCTCTTCCTGAAGGGTGTGGGGGCTTCATGAGGCCAGAAAGTTTTGCATACGATGGGATTTGTGAACTGCTCCAAAACTGAAGGTTACCTTCTGCACGACAGTCGAGTCCTATTGGATGGTTCCAAGAGGCCCCATATGGAAAGACTCGAGAGCAGGTGTCTAAGCATGGATGCCTGGGAACGCCACCTCATATTCCCACTCTTTAGTCAGGACAAGGCAGGCTCAATCTGCGGGCTCCTGGGTGAGCTACCCAGAGGGGAGATTTGAAATGGACTCTCCTGAAGATAAGTCCTACTGTGGCTTGGTGGCCTGGGAGACCTTGGAATGTGGAGGTGGCTCAGGGACTCTGCAGGATTCTCCAACATGAGGTGTTTGACACGGCTCCAACAAGGCAACTTCCCATGTGGAGACGAGAGGAGTTCTGTTCCGTGCCTCAGGAAAGCCCCATACCCTGTTCTTCGAACCAAAGCCTCTGAGGAGTGACACCTGGAAACCAAAGCAAGAGTTGAGACTACGGCCTAAAGACCTGTCCGGCTCAACCTTCTATCTCTGTTGACATCTGTGTGCATGCATTCATGGATGTAGCTGCTCAGCTTGTGTCCGAATGCCCCTGTGAGTCCAGTGAGGCTCCCAGTAGTGGGATGTCCTCGGAGGCCTTGAGGTTTCTCATATTCTGGAGGTGTGTGGCCAAAGGAATGGACACAGTTTGCCAGGAGAGAGCAGGCACGGTCCTGTGGTATGGCTCCAGAGGCCATACCTAGAGGCTGTGTTTGCCAGGGCTGTGGGGACAGATGTCTGAAAAAGCAAACTTGGCTCAGCTAGGGGCCAATGTAATGGCAGGCCTGATCTCTAGTCCGTGAGGGGAGATCCTCTGGAAATCAAAGTAGGGCAAGTGGGAGGCAGTCACTCAGGATTTTGTCTCTGGGTGTTGTGTTTACAGTGTCTGGTCAGGGTAGGGGTTGTCTCAGAAGCCGAGGGAGTTGGAATGAAGAGTACTGTTTTCTGCCACAGGGGACCCCCCAGGAGAGGGACTCTAGAGCACAGCAGTGGGTTCCCTCAACTGGAATACACACCATCTAGTTAGTCCTGGGTGCCTATGGGCATGGCAAGCCACATATGCGGGCTCTGGGTCCAGTCACTGAGAGGCGTTACTTGAATAAGGTACTCACGCTGAGGGTCACAATGGGTGTTTGTGCCCAAGGCGGCCCTCACGCTTGGGCGTGGCCTCATGGGCCATGCCGTTTTCTCCTACACTGAAGGTTTGACTCACTGCCAGCAGCAAGGTTTCTTGCCAGGGGGAAGGAGGGGTTCTGACTTGTGCATCAGGTTCCCCCCTGTGCAGGGATTGGAGATAAGGTCTAGGTTCCGATGACTGAAAACCCAGGTTGGGAATGGATGGTGGCCTAAGGCAGTGGCGGGTCCAATGTGCTGGGTGTGCAGCCAGCTGTGTCGGTGTCTGTTGGAAGGTCTGGGCTCAGGCTATTTGCGACAGAGCATCACTGTTTAAGGTAGCCTATGCAATTGGGGTGTTGCCGAGGGCCAAGCAGTTTGATCCTCATTTGGGGTTTCTGGGCAGCGCCATAGACAATGTTTTTCTCCTGGGAGGCAGGCACAGTGCTTCATTGTGGCCCCAGAATTCCCAGTAGGGAGGGTTTGTGGGCCAGGAGTGTGAGGACGGAAGTCTGAAAACACAAGCTAGTGTGAGGATTGGAGCCAAGGGCAGAGCAGGCCCACTCTGCAGAGGCTGAATCAAAATCTCCTGCATCTGAAGTCAGGCTGAGGATCAGACGTTGGCTGAGGCTGGAGTATGTGTCCATGATGGCACCTTCATGAAGTGGGGGCCTCATGAGGCCAAGGAAGTTTTCTCACGCTGAGTTTGGAGGTTGCCCCAAACCACAAGGTGTCCTTCTGCGGGACATTCGAGTCCTGTTGCATGGCTCCAGGACATACCATATGGAAGGACTGGAGAGCAGGGTTCGAAGGATGGATCCCTGTACAGCATGCCTCGCATTCCCATTGGCTATTAGCGACAAGATATGTTTGATCTGCTGCCTCTGTAACACGCGACCCAGGGGGCTGAGTTGAAATGGCCTCTCCTGAGGATGCGTCATAATGTGCGTTTGGTTCCATGGAGACCTTGGAATGTGCTGGTTGTTCAGTGGCCCTGCGGAACTCTCCTACCTGAAGTGTTTGATACATCCCAGTAAGAAAGCTGCCCATGTGGAGATGAGAGATGTTTGGTTTGGTGCCTCAGAAAAGCCCCATGTGCTGGTCTACGAAAACAGTCCTCTGAGAACGGAAACATGGAAACCAAAGCTAAGGTTCAGATTAGGGCCTGGGGGCCTGTCCATTTCAACCTTCTGTCTCTGGGGACACTGTCTGAGAGTCTAAGTGGAGATAGTTGCTCCGCTGGTGTCAGAGAGCCCCTCTTAGCCCAGGGTGGCCTATACTATTGATGGCCTCAGGGACCTTGGAGCTTTTCCCTAACCTGTAGGGTTGTGGTCAATGGATTGGGCACACTTTCCTTGGAGAGGGCAGGCACAATCTTTCGCCGTTTGGTCCAGAGTCCCTAGCCTGGATGTTGTGTGGGTCCAGGCTGTGGGCACAGAAGTCTGAATACACAAACTCAGCTTATGAGTGGCGCCTAGGGTATGGCAGGCCGGATGTACAGCCCGAGAGGGAGCTCCTGGGCCTCTGAAACAAGGGCGAGTGGGAGGCGTTCCATCAGGCTTTTGTCTCTGGATGTTGTGTCCGGGATAGCCGTGGATTGGAGCGGTGGCCTCAGGTACTGTGGACGAGTATCCCTCTCTGGGGATTTGTCCCAGCTCCCAAGAGTTTGGGGTCATTTTGTGGGAAGGGTGGAGTCGTGTTGTCTGGCTCATGGGTCTCTCCAAGAAAGGGATTCCAGAGCAGAGCTCCAGGTACGGGCGGGGCGACTGGAAAATTCAAACCGTGGTGAGGATTGGGTGCATAGGGGCTTGGCAAGCCCCATATGTGGGCTCTTGGTCCAGGCCCTGACAGGCCTTTCTTTGACATGGGGCTCATGCTGAGGGTCACAGTGTGAATTTGTGCCCAAGCAGCACTCAAGTTTGTGCGTGGCATCAGGGGCCATGAAGGTTTCTCCCACCCTGAAGGTGTGACTCCATGCCAAGAGCAAGCTTGACAGCCATGGGGAAGGAGGAGTTCTGCTTTGTGCTTGCTATACCCAGCTGTGTGGAGAATTGATATAATGTCTACGTTCAGATATCTGAAAACCAAGGTTAGGATGAGGTGACGGCATAAGACCATGGCGTGTCCGAAGTGCTGTGTGTGCGGCCAGCTGTCTCCTTGTCTGTCTGGACGTCTGGCTTCAGGCTGTGTCAGGCAGAGCATGAGTGCCCAGAGCAGCCTATCCAGTTCGGGTACCGTCGAGGCCCGAGCAGGTTGATCCTCATCTGGGTTTTCTGGAGAGCCCCACAGGGAAACGTTTTTCTTCCGTTGGGCAGACACTGGGCTGGGTTTTGGTTCCGGAGTTCCTAGTCCGGAGGGTTTCTTTGCCAGGAGTGTGAGGAAGGAAGTCTGAAAACACAAGCTAGCGTGAGGTTTGGGACCGAGGGCACGGCAGGCCCACTCTGCAGAGGCTGAATCGAGATCTCCTGCACTGAGGTCATGTCAACTATGAGACGTGCCTCAGGCTAGAGTTCTTGTCCAGCATGGCCTCTTCCTGAAGGGTGTGGGGGCTTCATGAGGCCAGAAAGTTTTGCCTACGATGGGATTTGTGAACTGCTCCAAAACTGAAGGTTACCTTCTGCACGACAGTCGAGTCCTATTGGATGGTTCCAAGAGGCCCCATATGGAAAGACTCGAGAGCAGGTGTCTAAGCATGGATGCCTGGGAATGCCACCTCATATTCCCACTCTTTAGTCAGGACAAGGCAGGCTCAATCTGCGGGCTCCTGGGTGAGCTACCCAGAGGGGAGAGTTGAAATGGACTCTCCTGAAGATGAGTCCTACTGTGGCTTGGTGGCCTGGGAGACCTTGGAATGTGGAGGTGGCTCAGGGACTCTGCAGGATTCTCCAACATGAGGTGTTTGACACGGCTCCAACAAGGCAACTTCCCATGTGGAGACGAGAGGAGTTCTGTTCCGTGCCTCAGGAAAGCCCCATACCCTGTTCTTCGAACCAAAGCCTCTGAGGAGTGACACCTGGAAACCAAAGCAAGAGTTGAGACTACGGCCTAAAGACCTGTCCGGCTCAACCTTCTATCTCTGTTGACATCTGTGTGCATGCATTCATGGATGTAGCTGCTCAGCTTGTGTCTGAATGCCCCTGTGAGTCCAGTGAGGCTCCCAGTAGTGGGATGTCCTCGGAGGCCTTGAGGTTTCTCATATTCTGGAGGTGTGTGGCCAAAGGAATGGACACAGTTTGCCAGGAGAGAGCAGGCACGGTCCTGTGGTATGGCTCCAGAGGCCATACCTAGAGGCTGTGTTTGCCAGGGCTGTGGGGACAGATGTCTGAAAAAGCAAACTTGGCTCAGCTAGGGGCCAATGTAATGGCAGGCCTGATCTCTAGTCCGTGAGGGGAGATCCTCTGGAAATCAAAGTAGGGCAAGTGGGAGGCAGTCACTCAGGATTTTGTCTCTGGGTGTTGTGTTTACAGTGTCTGGTCAGGGTAGGGGTTGTCTCAGAAGCCGAGGGAGTTGGAATGAAGAGTACTGTTTTCTGCCACAGGGGACCCCCCAGGAGAGGGACTCTAGAGCACAGCAGTGGGTTCCCTCAACTGGAATACACACCATCTAGTTAGTCCTGGGTGCCTATGGGCATGGCAAGCCACATATGCGGGCTCTGGGTCCAGTCACTGAGAGGCGTTACTTGAATAAGGTACTCACGCTGAGGGTCACAATGGGTGTTTGTGCCCAAGGCGGCCCTCACGCTTGGGCGTGGCCTCATGGGCCATGCCGTTTTCTCCTACACTGAAGGTTTGACTCACTGCCAGCAGCAAGGTTTCTTGCCAGGGGGAAGGAGGGGTTCTGACTTGTGCATCAGGTTCCCCCCTGTGCAGGGATTGGAGATAAGGTCTAGGTTCCGATGACTGAAAACCCAGGTTGGGAATGGATGGTGGCCTAAGGCAGTGGCGGGTCCAATGTGCTGGGTGTGCAGCCAGCTGTGTCGGTGTCTGTTGGAAGGTCTGGGCTCAGGCTATTTGCGACAGAGCATCACTGTTTAAGGTAGCCTATGCAATTGGGGTGTTGCCGAGGGCCAAGCAGTTTGATCCTCATTTGGGGTTTCTGGGCAGCGCCATAGACAATGTTTTTCTCCTGGGAGGCAGGCACAGTGCTTCATTGTGGCCCCAGAATTCCCAGTAGGGAGGGTTTGTGGGCCAGGAGTGTGAGGACGGAAGTCTGAAAACACAAGCTAGTGTGAGGATTGGAGCCAAGGGCAGAGCAGGCCCACTCTGCAGAGGCTGAATCAAAATCTCCTGCATCTGAAGTCAGGCTGAGGATCAGACGTTGGCTGAGGCTGGAGTATGTGTCCATGATGGCACCTTCATGAAGTGGGGGCCTCATGAGGCCAAGGAAGTTTTCTCACGCTGAGTTTGGAGGTTGCCCCAAACCACAAGGTGTCCTTCTGCGGGACATTCGAGTCCTGTTGCATGGCTCCAGGACATACCATATGGAAGGACTGGAGAGCAGGGTTCGAAGGATGGATCCCTGTACAGCATGCCTCGCATTCCCATTGGCTATTAGCGACAAGATATGTTTGATCTGCTGCCTCTGGAACACGCGACCCAGGGGGCTGAGTTGAAATGGCCTCTCCTGAGGATGCGTCATAATGTGCGTTTGGTTCCATGGAGACCTTGGAATGTGCTGGTTGTTCAGTGGCCCTGCGGAACTCTCCTACCTGAAGTGTTTGATACATCCCAGTAAGAAAGCTGCCCATGTGGAGATGAGAGATGTTTGGTTTGGTGCCTCAGAAAAGCCCCATGTGCTGGTCTACGAAAACAGTCCTCTGAGAACGGAAACATGGAAACCAAAGCTAAGGTTCAGATTAGGGCCTGGGGGCCTGTCCATTTCAACCTTCTGTCTCTGGGGACACTGTCTGAGAGTCTAAGTGGAGATAGTTGCTCCGCTGGTGTCAGAGAGCCCCTCTTAGCCCAGGGTGGCCTATACTATTGATGGCCTCAGGGACCTTGGAGCTTTTCCCTAACCTGTAGGGTTGTGGTCAATGGATTGGGCACACTTTCCTTGGAGAGGGCAGGCACAATCTTTCGCCGTTTGGTCCAGAGTCCCTAGCCTGGATGTTGTGTGGGTCCAGGCTGTGGGCACAGAAGTCTGAATACACAAACTCAGCTTATGAGTGGCGCCTAGGGTATGGCAGGCCGGATGTACAGCCCGAGAGGGAGCTCCTGGGCCTCTGAAACAAGGGCGAGTGGGAGGCGTTCCATCAGGCTTTTGTCTCTGGATGTTGTGTCCGGGATAGCCGTGGATTGGAGCGGTGGCCTCAGGTACTGTGGACGAGTATCCCTCTCTGGGGATTTGTCCCAGCTCCCAAGAGTTTGGGGTCATTTTGTGGGAAGGGTGGAGTCGTGTTGTCTGGCTCATGGGTCTCTCCAAGAAAGGGATTCCAGAGCAGAGCTCCAGGTACGGGCGGGGCGACTGGAAAATTCAAACCGTGGTGAGGATTGGGTGCATAGGGGCTTGGCAAGCCCCATATGTGGGCTCTTGGTCCAGGCCCTGACAGGCCTTTCTTTGACATGGGGCTCATGCTGAGGGTCACAGTGTGAATTTGTGCCCAAGCAGCACTCAAGTTTGTGCGTGGCATCAGGGGCCATGAAGGTTTCTCCCACCCTGAAGGTGTGACTCCATGCCAAGAGCAAGCTTGACAGCCATGGGGAAGGAGGAGTTCTGCTTTGTGCTTGCTATACCCAGCTGTGTGGAGAATTGATATAATGTCTACGTTCAGATATCTGAAAACCAAGGTTAGGATGAGGTGACGGCATAAGACCATGGCGTGTCCGAAGTGCTGTGTGTGCGGCCAGCTGTCTCCTTGTCTGTCTGGACGTCTGGCTTCAGGCTGTGTCAGGCAGAGCATGAGTGCCCAGAGCAGCCTATCCAGTTCGGGTACCGTCGAGGCCCGAGCAGGTTGATCCTCATCTGGGTTTTCTGGAGAGCCCCACAGGGAAACGTTTTTCTTCCGTTGGGCAGACACTGGGCTGGGTTTTGGTTCCGGAGTTCCTAGTCCGGAGGGTTTCTTTGCCAGGAGTGTGAGGAAGGAAGTCTGAAAACACAAGCTAGCGTGAGGTTTGGGACCGAGGGCACGGCAGGCCCACTCTGCAGAGGCTGAATCGAGATCTCCTGCACTGAGGTCATGTCAACTATGAGACGTGCCTCAGGCTAGAGTTCTTGTCCAGCATGGCCTCTTCCTGAAGGGTGTGGGGGCTTCATGAGGCCAGAAAGTTTTGCCTACGATGGGATTTGTGAACTGCTCCAAAACTGAAGGTTACCTTCTGCACGACAGTCGAGTCCTATTGGATGGTTCCAAGAGGCCCCATATGGAAAGACTCGAGAGCAGGTGTCTAAGCATGGATGCCTGGGAATGCCACCTCATATTCCCACTCTTTAGTCAGGACAAGGCAGGCTCAATCTGCGGGCTCCTGGGTGAGCTACCCAGAGGGGAGAGTTGAAATGGACTCTCCTGAAGATGAGTCCTACTGTGGCTTGGTGGCCTGGGAGACCTTGGAATGTGGAGGTGGCTCAGGGACTCTGCAGGATTCTCCAACATGAGGTGTTTGACACGGCTCCAACAAGGCAACTTCCCATGTGGAGACGAGAGGAGTTCTGTTCCGTGCCTCAGGAAAGCCCCATACCCTGTTCTTCGAACCAAAGCCTCTGAGGAGTGACACCTGGAAACCAAAGCAAGAGTTGAGACTACGGCCTAAAGACCTGTCCGGCTCAACCTTCTATCTCTGTTGACATCGGTGTGCATGCATTCATGGATGTAGCTGCTCAGCTTGTGTCCGAATGCCCCTGTGAGTCCAGTGAGGCTCCCAGTAGTGGGATGTCCTCGGAGGCCTTGAGGTTTCTCATATTCTGGAGGTGTGTGGCCAAAGGAATGGACACAGTTTGCCAGGAGAGAGCAGGCACGGTCCTGTGGTATGGCTCCAGAGGACCCAGCCTAGAGGCTGTGTTTGCCAGGGCTGTGGGGACAGATGTCTGAAAAAGCAAACTTGGCTCAGCTAGGGGCCAATGTAATGGCAGGCCTGATCTCTAGTCCGTGAGGGGAGATCCTCTGGAAATCAAAGTAGGGCAAGTGGGAGGCAGTCACTCAGGATTTTGTCTCTGGGTGTTGTGTTTACAGTGTCTGGTCAGGGTAGGGGTTGTCTCAGAAGCCGAGGGAGTTGGAATGAAGAGTACTGTTTTCTGCCACAGGGGACCCCCCAGGAGAGGGACTCTAGAGCACAGCAGTGGGTTCCCTCAACTGGAATACACACCATCTAGTTAGTCCTGGGTGCCTATGGGCATGGCAAGCCACAAATGCGGGCTCTTGGTCCAGTCACTGAGAGGCGTTACTTGAATAAGGTACTCACGCTGAGGGTCACAAGGTGGGTTTGTTCGCAAGGCGGCCCTCACGCTTGGGCGTGGCCTCATGGGCCATGCCGTTTTCTCCTACACTGAAGGTTTGACTCACTGCCAGCAGCAAGGTTTCTTGCCAGGGGGAAGGAGGGGTTCTGACTTGTGCATCAGGTTCCCCCCTGTGCAGGGATTGGAGATAAGGTCTAGGTTCCGATGACTGAAAACCCAGGTTGGGAATGGATGGTGGCCTAAGGCAGTGGCGGGTCCAATGTGCTGGGTGTGCAGCCAGCTGTGTCGGTGTCTGTTGGAAGGTCTGGGCTCAGGCTATTTGCGACAGAGCATCACTGTTTAAGGTAGCCTATGCAATTGGGGTGTTGCCGAGGGCCAAGCAGTTTGATCCTCATTTGGGGTTTCTGGGCAGCGCCATAGACAATGTTTTTCTCCTGGGAGGCAGGCACAGTGCTTCATTGTGGCCCCAGAATTCCCAGTAGGGAGGGTTTGTGGGCCAGGAGTGTGAGGACGGAAGTCTGAAAACACAAGCTAGTGTGAGGATTGGAGCCAAGGGCAGAGCAGGCCCACTCTGCAGAGGCTGAATCAAAATCTCCTGCATCTGAAGTCAGGCTGAGGATCAGACGTTGGCTGAGGCTGGAGTATGTGTCCATGATGGCACCTTCATGAAGTGGGGGCCTCATGAGGCCAAGGAAGTTTTCTCACGCTGAGTTTGGAGGTTGCCCCAAACCACAAGGTTTCCTTCTGCGGGACATTCGAGTCCTGTTGCATGGCTCCAGGACATACCATATGGAAGGACTGGAGAGCAGGGTTCGAAGGATGGATCCCTGTACAGCATGTCTTGCATTCCCATTGGCTATTAGCGACAAGATATGTTTGATCTGCTGCCTCTGTAACACGCGACCCAGGGGGCTGAGTTGAAATGGCCTCTCCTGAGGATGCGTCATAATGTGCGTTTGGTTCCATGGAGACCTTGGAATGTGCTGGTTGTTCAGTGGCCCTGCGGAACTCTCCTACCTGAAGTGTTTGATACATCCCAGTAAGAAAGCTGCCCATGTGGAGATGAGAGATGTTTGGTTTGGTGCCTCAGAAAAGCCCCATGTGCTGGTCTACGAAAACAGTCCTCTGAGAACGGAAACATGGAAACCAAAGCTAAGGTTCAGATTAGGGCCTGGGGGCCTGTCCATTTCAACCTTCTGTCTCTGGGGACACTGTCTGAGAGTCTAAGTGGAGATAGTTGCTCCGCTGGTGTCAGAGAGCCCCTCTTAGCCCAGGGTGGCCTATACTATTGATGGCCTCAGGGACCTTGGAGCTTTTCCCTAACCTGTAGGGTTGTGGTAAATGGATTGGGCACACTTTCCTTGGAGAGGGCAGGCACAATCTTTCGCCGTTTGGTCCAGAGTCCCTAGCCTGGATGTTGTGTGGGTCCAGGCTGTGGGCACAGAAGTCTGAATACACAAACTCAGCTTATGAGTGGCGCCTAGGGTATGGCAGGCCGGATGTACAGCCCGAGAGGGAGCTCCTGGGCCTCTGAAACAAGGGCGAGTGGGAGGCGTTCCATCAGGCTTTTGTCTCTGGATGTTGTGTCCGGGATAGCCGTGGATTGGAGCGGTGGCCTCAGGTACTGTGGACGAGTATCCCTCTCTGGGGATTTGTCCCAGCTCCCAAGAGTTTGGGGTCATTTTGTGGGAAGGGTGGAGTCGTGTTGTCTGGCTCATGGGTCTCTCCAAGAAAGGGATTCCAGAGCAGAGCTCCAGGTACGGGCGGGGCGACTGGAAAATTCAAACCGTGGTGAGGATTGGGTGCATAGGGGCTTGGCAAGCCCCATATGTGGGCTCTTGGTCCAGGCCCTGACAGGCCTTTCTTTGACATGGGGCTCATGCTGAGGGTCACAGTGTGAATTTGTGCCCAAGCAGCACTCAAGTTTGGGCGTGGCATCAGGGGCCATGAAGGTTTCTCCCACCCTGAAGGTGTGACTCCATGCCAAGAGCAAGCTTGACAGCCATGGGGAAGGAGGAGTTCTGCTTTGTGCTTGCTATACCCAGCTGTGTGGAGAATTGATATAATGTCTACGTTCAGATATCTGAAAACCAAGGTTAGGATGAGGTGACGGCATAAGACCATGGCGTGTCCGAAGTGCTGTGTGTGCGGCCAGCTGTCTCCTTGTCTGTCTGGACGTCTGGCTTCAGGCTGTTTCAGGCAGAGCATGAGTGCCCAGAGCAGCCTATCCAGTTCGGGTACCGTCGAGGCCCGAGCAGGTTGATCCTCATCTGGGTTTTCTGGAGAGCCCCACAGGGAAACGTTTTTCTTCCGTTGGGCAGACACTGGGCTGGGTTTTGGTTCCGGAGTTCCTAGTCCGGAGGGCTTGTTTGCCAGGAGTGTGAGGAAGGAAGTCTGAAAACACAAGCTAGCGTGAGGTTTGGGACCGAGGGCAGGGCAGGCCCACTCTGCAGAGGCTGAATCGAGATCTCCTGCACTGAGGTCATGTCAACTATGAGACGTGCCTCAGGCTAGAGTTCTTGTCCAGCATGGCCTCTTCCTGAAGGGTGTGGGGGCTTCATGAGGCCAGAAAGTTTTGCCTACGATGGGATTTGTGAACTGCTCCAAAACTGAAGGTTACCTTCTGCACGACAGTCGAGTCCTATTGGATGGTTCCAAGAGGCCCCATATGGAAAGACTCGAGAGCAGGTGTCTAAGCATGGATGCCTGGGAACGCCACCTCATATTCCCACTCTTTAGTCATGACAAGGCAGGCTCAATCTGCGGGCTCCTGGGTGAGCTACCCAGAGGGGAGAGTTGAAATGGACTCTCCTGAAGATGAGTCCTACTGTGGCTTGGTGGCCTGGGAGACCTTGGAATGTGGAGGTGGCTCAGGGACTCTGCAGGATTCTCCAACATGAGGTGTTTGACACGGCTCCAACAAGGCAACTTCCAATGTGGAGACGAGAGGAGTTCTGTTCCGTGCCTCAGGAAAGCCCCATACCCTGTTCTTCGAACCAAAGCCTCTGAGGAGTGACACCTGGAAACCAAAGCAAGAGTTGAGACTACGGCCTAAAGGCCTGTCCGGCTCAACCTTCTATCTCTGTTGACATCTGTGTGCATGCATGCATGGATGTAGCTGCTCAGCTTGTGTCCGAATGCCCCTGTGAGTCCAGTGAGGCTCCCAGTAGTGGGATGTCCTCGGAGGCCTTGAGGTTTCTCATATTCTGGAGGTGTGTGGCCAAAGGAATGGACACAGTTTGCCAGGAGAGAGCAGGCACGGTCCTGTGGTATGGCTCCAAAGGACCAAGCCTAGAGGCTGTGTTTGCCAGGGCTGTGGGGACAGATGTCTGAAAAAGCAAACTTGGCTCAGCTAGGGGCCAATGTAATGGCAGGCCTGATCTCTAGTCCGTGAGGGGAGATCCTCTGGAAATCAAAGTAGGGCAAGTGGGAGGCAGTCACTCAGGATTTTGTCTCTGGGTGTTGCGTTTACAGTGTCCGGTCAGGGTAGGGGTTGTCTCAGAAGCCGAGGGAGTTGGAATGAAGAGTACTGTTTCCTGCCACAGGGGACCCCCCAGGAGAGGGACTCTAGAGCACAGCAGTGGGTTCCCTCAACTGGAATACACACCATCTAGTTAGTCCTGGGTGCCTATGGGCATGGCAAGCCACATATGCGGGCTCTTGGTCCAGTCACTGAGAGGCGTTACTTGAATAAGGTACTCACGCTGAGGGTCACAATGGGTGTTTGTGCCCAAGGCGGCCCTCACGCTTGGGCGTGGCCTCATGGGCCATGCCGTTTTCTCCTACACTGAAGGTTTGACTCACTGCCAGCAGCAAGGTTTCTTGCCAGGGGGAAGGAGGGGTTCTGACTTGTGCATCAGTTTCCCCCCTGTGCAGGGATTGGAGATAAGGTCTAGGTTCCGATGACTGAAAACCCAGGTTGGGAATGGATGGTGGCCTAAGGCAGTGGCGGGTCCAATGTGCTGGGTGTGCAGCCAGCTGTGTGGGTGTCTGTTGGAAGGTCTGGGCTCAGGCTATTTGTGACAGAGCATCACTGTTTAAGGTAGCCTATGCAATTGGGGTGTTACCGAGGGCCAAGCAGTTTGATCCTCATTTGGGGTTTCTGGGCAGCGCCATAGACAATGTTTTTCTCCTGGGAGGCAGGCACAGTGCTTCATTGTGGCCCCAGAATTCCCAGTAGGGAGTGTATGTGGGCCAGGTGTGTGAGGACGGAAGTCTGAAAACACAAACTAGTGTGAGGATTGGAGCCAAAGGCCGAGCAGGCCCACTCTGCAGAGGCTGAATCAAAATCTCCTGCATCTGAAGTCAGGCTGAGGATCAGACGTTGGCTGAGGCTGGAGTATGTGTCCATGATGGCATCTTCATGAAGTGGGGGCTCATGAGGCCAAGGAAGTTTTCTCACGCTGAGTTTGGAGGTTGCCCCAAACCACAAGGTTTCCTTCTGTGGGACATTCGAGTCCTGTTGCATGGCTCCAGGACATACCATATGGAAGGACTGGAGAGCAGGGTTCGAAGGATGGATCCCTGTACAGCATGTCTTGCATTCCAATTGGCTATTAGCGACAAGATATGTTTGATCTGCTGCCTCTGGAACACGCGACCCAGGGGGCTGAGTTGAAATGGCCTCTCCTGAGGATGCATCATAATGTGCGTTTGGGTCCATGGAGACCTTGGAATGTGCTGGTTGTTCAGTGGCCCTGCGGAACTCTCCTACCTGAAGTGTTTGATACATGACAGTAAGAAAGCTGCCCATGTGGAGATGAGAGATGTTTGGTTTGGTGCCTCAGAAAAGCCCCAGTTGCTGGTCTAGGAAAACAGTCCTCTGAGAACGGAAACATGGAAACCAAAGCTAAGGTTCAGATTAGGGCCTGGGGGCCTGTCCATTTCAACCTTCTGTCTCTGGGGACACTGTCTGAGAGTCTAAGTGGAGATAGTTGCTCCGCTGGTGTCAGAGAGCCCCTCTTAGTCCAGGGTGGCCTATACTATTGATGGCCTCAGGGACCTTGGAGCTTTTCCCTAACCTGTAGGGTTGTGGTCAATGGATTGGGCACACTTTCCTTGGAGAGGGCAGGCACAATCTTTCGCCTTTTGGTCCAGAGTCCCTAGCCTGGATGTTGTGTGGGTCCAGGCTGTTGGCACAGAAGTCTGAATACACAAACTCAGCTTATGAGTGGCGCCTAGGGTATGGCAGGCCGGATGTACAGCCCGAGAGGGAGCTCCTGGGCCTCTGAAACAAGGGCGAGTGGGAGGCGTTCCATCAGGCTTTTGTCTCTGGATGTTGTGTCCGGGATAGCCGTGGATTGGAGCGGTGGCCTCAGGTACTGTGGACGAGTATCCCTCTCTGGGGATTTGTCCCAGCTCCCAAGAGTTTGGGGTCATTTTGTGGGAAGGGTGGAGTCGTGTTGTCTGGCTCATGGGTCTCTCCAAGAAAGGGATTCCAGAGCAGAGCTCCAGGTACGGGCGGGGCGACTGGAAAATTCAAACCGTGGTGAGGATTGGGTGCATAGGGGCTTGGCAAGCCCCATATGTGGGCTCTTGGTCCAGGCCCTGACAGGCCTTTCTTTGACATGGGGCTCATGCTGAGGGTCACAGTGTGAATTTGTGCCCAAGCAGCACTCAAGTTTGGGCGTGGCATCAGGGGCCATGAAGGTTTCTCCCACCCTGAAGGTGTGACTCCATGCCAAGAGCAAGCTTGACAGCCATGGGGAAGGAGGAGTTCTGCTTTGTGCTTGCTATACCCAGCTGTGTGGAGAATTGATATAATGTCTAGGTTCAGATATCTGAAAACCAAGGTTAGGATGAGGTGACGGCATAAGACCATGGCGTGTCCGAAGTGCTGGGTGTGCGGCCAGCTGTCTCCTTGTTTGTCTGGACGTCTGGCTTCAGGCTGTGTCAGGCAGAGCATGAGTGCCCAGAGCAGCCTATCCAGTTCGGGTACCGTTGAGGCCCGAGCAGGTTGATCCTCATCTGGGTTTTCTGGAGAGCCCCACAGGGAAACGTTTTTCTTCCGTTGGGCAGACACTGGGCTGGGTTTTGGTTCCGGAGTTCCTAGTCCCGAGGGCTTGTTTGCCAGGAGTGTGAGGAAGGAAGTCGGAAAACACAAGCTAGCGTGAGGTTTGCCACCGAGGGCACGGGAGGCCCACTCTGCAGAGGCTGAATCGAGATCTCCTGCACTGAGGTCATGTCAACTATGAGACGTGCCTCAGGCTAGAGTTCTTGTCCAGCATGGCCTCTTCCTGAAGGGTGTGGGGGCTTCATGAGGCCAGAAAGTTTTGCCTACGATGGGATTTGTGAACTGCTCCAAAACTGAAGGTTACCTTCTGCACGACAGTCGAGTCCTATTGGATGGTTCCAAGAGGCCCCATATGGAAAGACTCGAGAGCAGGTGTCTAAGCATGGATGCCTGGGAACGCCACCTCATATTCCCACTCTTTAGTCAGGACAAGGCAGGCTCAATCTGCGGGCTCCTGGGTGAGCTACCCAGAGGGGAGAGTTGAAATGGTCTCTCCTGAAGATGAGTCCTACTGTGGCTTGGTGGCCTGGGAGACCTTGGAATGTGGAGGTGGCTCAGGGACTCTGCAGGATTCTCCAACATGAGGTGTTTGACACGGCTCCAACAAGGCAACTTCCCATGTGGAGACGAGAGGAGTTCTGTTCCGTGCCTCAGGAAAGCCCCATTCCCTGTTCTTCGAACCAAAGCCTCTGAGGAGTGACACCTGGAAACCAAAGCAAGAGTTGAGACTACGGCCTAAAGGCCTGTCCGGCTCAACCTTCTATCTCTGTTGACATCTGTGTGCATGCATTCATGGATGTAGCTGCTCAGCTTGTGTCCGAATGCCCCTGTGAGTCCAGTGAGGCTCCCAGTAGTGGGATGTCCTCAGGGGCCTTGAGGTTTCTCATATTCTGGAGGTGTGTGGCCAAAGTAATGGACACAGTTTCCCAGGAGAGAGCAGGCACGGTCCTGTGGTATGGCTTGAGAGGACCCAGCCTAGAGGCTGTGTTTGCCAGGGCTGTGGGGACAGATGTCTGAAAAAGCAAACTTGGCTCAGCTAGGGGCCAATGTAATGGCAGGCCTGATCTCTAGTGCGTGAGGGGAGATCCTCTGGAAATCAAAGCAGGGCAATTGGGAGGCAGTCACTCAGGATTTTGTCTCTGGATGTTGCGTTTACAGTGTCCGGTCAGGGTAGGGGTTGTCTCAGAGGCCGAGGAAGAGCCTTCCTCTCGGGGGATTGTCCAAGCTCCCAAGTGTTTGTGTTCATTCTGTGGGAATGAAGAGTATTGTTTTCTGCCACAGGGGACCCGAAGGAGAGGGACTCTAGAGCACAGCAGTGGGTTCCCTCAACTGGAATACACACCATCTAGTTAGTCCTGGGTGCCTATGGGCATGGCAAGCCACATATGCGGGCTCTTGGTCCAGTCACTGAGAGGCGTTACTTGAAAACGGTATTCACGCTGAGGGTCACCATGTGTGTTTGTGCCCAAGGCGGCCCTCACGCTTGGGCGTGGCCTCATGGGCCATGCCGTTTTCTCCTACACTGAAGGTTTGACTCACTGCCAGCAGCAAGGTTTCTTACCAGGGGGAAAGAGGGGTTCTGCCTTGTGCATCAGGTTTCCCCCTGTGCAGAGTTTGGAGATAAGGTCTAGGTTCCGATGACTGAAAACCCAATGGATGGTGGCCTAAGGCAGTGGCGGGTCCAATGTGCTGGGTGTGCAGCCAGCTGTGTGGGTGTCTGTTGGAAGGTCTGGGCTCAGGCTATTTGCGACAGAGCATCACTGTTTAAGGTAGCCTATGCAATTGGGGTGTTGCCGAGGGCCAAGCAGTTTGATCCTCATTTGTGGTTTCTGGGCAGCGCCATAGACAATGTTTTTCTCCTGGGAGGCAGGCACAGTGCTTCATTGTGGCCCCAGAATTCCCAGTAGGGAGGGTTTGTGGGCCAGGAGTGTGAGGACGGAAGTCTGAAAACACAAGCTAGTGTGAGGATTGGAGCCAAGGGCAGAGCAGGCCCACTCTGCAGAGGCTGAATCAAAATCTCCTGCATCTGAAGTCAGGCTGAGGATCAGACGTTGGCTGAGGCTGGAGTATGTGTCCATGATGGCACCTTCATGAAGTGGGGGCCTCATGAGGCCAAGGAAGTTTTCCCACGCTGAGTTTGGAGGTTGCCCCAAACCACAAGGTTTCCTTCTGCGGGACATTCGAGTCCTGTTTCATGGCTCCAGGACATACCATATGGAAGGACTGGAGAGCAGGGTTCGAAGGATGGATCCCTGTACAGCATGCCTCGCATTCCCATTGGCTATTAGCGACAAGATATGTTTGATCTGCTGCCTCTGTAACACGCGACCCAGGGGGCTGAGTTGAAATGGCCTCTCCTGAGGATGCGTCATAATGTGCGTTTGGTTCCATGGAGACCTTGGAATGTGCTGGTTGTTCAGTGGCCCTGCGGAACTCTCCTACCTGAAGTGTTTGATACATCCCAGTAAGAAAGCTGCCCATGTGGAGATGAGAGATGTTTGGTTTGGTGCCTCAGAAAAGCCCCATGTGCTGGTCTACGAAAACAGTCCTCTGAGAACGGAAACATGGAAACCAAAGCTAAGGTTCAGATTAGGGCCTGGGGGCCTGTCCATTTCAACCTTCTGTCTCTGGGGACACTGTCTGAGAGTCTAAGTGGAGATAGTTGCTCCGCTGGTGTCAGAGAGCCCCTCTTAGCCCAGGGTGGCTTATACTATTGATGGCCTCAGGGACCTTGGAGCTTTTCCCTAACCTGTAGGGTTGTGGTCAATGGATTGGGCACACTTTCCTTGGAGAGGGCAGGCACAATCTTTCGCTGTTTGGTCCAGAGGCCCTAGCCTGGATGTTGTGTGGGTCCAGGCTGTGGGCACAGAAGTCTGAATACACAAACTCAGCTTATGAGTGGCGCCTAGGGTATGGCAGGCCGGATGTACAGCCCGAGAGGGAGTTCCAGGGCCTCTGAAACAAGGGTGAGTGGGAGGCGTTCCTTCAGGCTTTTGTCTCTGGATGTTGTGTCCGGGATAGCCGTGGATTGGAGCAGTGGCCTCAGGTACTGTGGACGAGTATCCCTCTCTGGGGATTTGTCCCAGCTCCCAAGAGTTTGGGGTCATTTTGTGGGAAGGGTGGAGTCGTGTTGTCTGTCTCATGGGTCTCTCCAAGAAAGGGATTCCAGAGCAGAGCTCCAGGTACGGGCGGGGCGACTGGAAAATTCAAACCGTGGTGAGGATTGGGTGCATAGGGGCTTGGCAAGCCCCATATGTGGGCTCTTGGTCCAGGCCCTGACAGGCCTTTCTTTGACATGGGGCTCATGCTGAGGGTCACAGTGTGAATTTGTGCCCAAGCAGCACTCAAGTTTGGGCGTGGCATCAGGGGCCATGAAGGTTTCTCCCACCCTGAAGGTGTGACTCCATGCCAAGAGCAAGCTTGACAGCCATGGGGAAGGAGGAGTTCTGCTTTGTGCTTGCTATACCCAGCTGTGTGGAGAATTGATATAATGTCTAGGTTCAGATATCTGAAAACCAAGGTTAGGATGAGGTGACGGCATAAGAACATGGCGTGTCCGAAGTGCTGGGTGTGCGGCCAGCTGTCTCCTTGCTTGTCTGGACGTCTGGCTTCAGGCTGTGTCAGGCAGAGCATGAGTGCCCAGAGCAGTCTATCCAATTCGGGTACCATCGAGGCCCGAGCAGGTTGATCCTCATCTGGGTTTTCTGGAGAGCCCCACAGGGAAACGTTTTTCTTCCGTTGGGCAGACACTGGGCTGGGTTTTGGTTCCGGAGTTCCTAGTCCCGAGGGCTTGTTTGCCAGGAGTGTGAGGAAGGAAGTCGGAAAACACAAGCTAGCGTGAGGTTTGGGACCGAGGGCACGGCAGGCCCACTCTGCAGAGGCTGAATCGAGATCTCCTGCACTGAGGTCATGTCAACTATGAGACATGCCTCAGGCTAGAGTTCTTGTCCAGCATGGCCTCTTCCTGATGGGTGTGGGGGCTTCATGAGGCCAGAAAGTTTTGCCTACGATGGGATTTGTGAACTGCTCTAAAACTGAAGGTTAACTTCTGCACGACAGTCGAGTCCTATTGGATGGTTCCAAGAGGCCCCATATGGAAAGACTCGAGAGCAGGTGTCTAAGCATGGATGCCTGGGAACGCCACCTCATATTCCCACTCTTTAGTGAGGACAAGGCAGGCTCAATCTGCGGGCTCCTGGGTGAGCTACCCAGAGGGGAGAGTTGAAATGGTCTCTCCTGAACATGAGTCCTACTGTGGCTTGGTGGCCTGGGAGACCTTGGAATGTGGAGGTGGCTCAGGGACTCTGCAGGATTCTCCAACATGAGGTGTTTGACACGGCTCCAACAAGGAAACTTCCCATGTGGAGACGAGAGGAGTTCTGTTCTGTGCCTCAGGAAAGCCCCATTCCCTGTTCTTCGAACCAAAGCCTCTGAGGAGTGACACCTGGAAACCAAAGCAAGAGTTGAGACTACGGCCTAAAGGCCTGTCCGGCTCAACCTTCTATCTCTGTTTACATCTGTGTGCATGCATACATGGATGTAGCTGCTCAGCTTGTGTCCGAATGCCCCTGTGAGTCCAGTGAGGCTCCCAGTAGTGGGATGTCCTCGGAGGCCTTGAGGTTTCTCATATTCTGGAGGTGTGTGGCCAAAGGAATGGACACAGTTTCCCAGGAGAGAGCAGGCACGGTCCTGTGGTATGGCTCCAGAGGACCCAGCCTAGAGGCTGTGTTTGCCAGGGCTGTGGGGACAGATGTCTGAAAAGGCAAACTTGGCTCAGCTAGGGGCCAATGTAATGGGAGGCCTGATCTCTAGTCCGTGAGGGGAGATCCTCTGGAAATCAAAGTAGGGCAAGTGGGAGGCAGTCACTCAGTATTTTGTCTCTGGGTGTTGCGTTTACAGTGTCCGGTCAGGGTAGGGGTTGTCTCAGAGGCCGAGGAAGAGCCTTCCTCTCAGGGGATTGTCCAAGCTCCCAAGTGTTTGTGTTCATTCTGTGGGAATGAAGAGTACTGTTTTCTGCCACAGGGGACCCCCCAGGAGAGGGACTCTAGAGCACAGCAGTGGGTTCCCTCAACTGGAATACACACCATCTAGTTAGTCCTGGGTGCCTATGGGCATGGCAAGCCACATATGCGGGCTCTTGGTCCATTCACTGAGAGGCGTTACTTGAAAAAGGTACTCACGCTGAGGGTCACAATGTGTGTTTGTGCCCAAGGCGGCCCTCACGCTTGGGCGTGGCCTCATGGGCCATGCCGTTTTCTCCTACACTGAAGGTTTGACTCACTGCCAGCAGCAAGGTTTCTTGCCAGGGGGAAGGAGGGGTTCTGACTTGTGCATCAGGTTCCCCCCTGTGCAGGGATTGGAGATAAGGTCTAGGTTCCAATGACTGAAAACCCAGGTTGGGAATGGATGGTGGCCTAAGGCAGTGGCGGGTCCAATGTGCTGGGTGTGCAGCCAGCTGTGTCGGTGTCTGTTGGAAGGTCTGGGCTCAGGCTATTTGCGACAGAGCATCACTGTTTAAGGTAGCCTATGCAATTGGGGTGTTGCCGAGGGCCAAGCAGTTTGATCCTCATTTGGGGTTTCTGGGCAGCGCCATAGACAATGTTTTTCTCCTGGGAGGCAGGCACAGTGCTTCATTGTGGCCCCAGAATTCCCAGTAGGGAGGGTTTGTGGGCCAGGAGTGTGAGGACGGAAGTCTGAAAACACAAGCTAGTGTGAGGATTGGAGCCAAGGGCAGAGCAGGCCCACTCTGCAGAGGCTGAATCAAATCTCCTGCATCTGAAGTCAGGCTGAGGATCAGACGTTGGCTGAGGCTGGAGTATGTGTCCATGATGGCACCTTCATTAAGTGGGGGCCTCATGAGGCCAAGGAAGTTTTCCCACGCTGAGTTTGGAGGTTGCCCCAAACCACATGGTGTCCTTCTGCGGGACATTCGAGTCCTGTTGCATGGCTCCAGGACATACCATATGGAAGGACTGGTGAGCAGGGTTCGAAGGATGGATCCCTGTACAGCATGCCTCGCATTCCCATTGGCTATTAGCGACAAGATATGTTTGATCTGCTGCCTCTGGAACACGCGACCCAGGGGGCTGAGTTGAAATGGCCTCTCCTGAGGATGCGTCATAATGTGCGTTTGTGTCCATGGAGACCTTGGAATGTGCTGATTTTTCAGTGGCCCTGCGGAACTCTCCTACCTGAAGTGTTTGATACATCCCAGTAAGAAAGCTGCCCATGTGGAGATGAGAGATGTTTGGTTTGGTGCCTCAGAAAAGCCCCATGTGCTGGTCTACGAAAACAGTCCTCTGAGAACGGAAACATGGAAACCAAAGCTAAGGTTCAGATTAGGGCCTGGGGGCCTGTCCATTTCAACCTTCTGTCTCTGGGGACACTGTCTGAGAGTCTAAGTGGAGATAGTTGCTCCGCTGGTGTCAGAGAGCCCCTCTTAGTCCAGGGTGGCCTATACTATTGATGGCCTCAGGGACCTAGGAGCTTTTCCCTAACCAGTAGGGTTGTGGTCAATGGATTGGGCAAACTTTCCTTGGAGAGGGCAGGCACAATCTTTCGCTGTTTGGTCCAGAGGCCCTAGCCTGGATGTTGTGTGGGTCCAGGCTGTGGGCACAGAAGTCTGAATACACAAACTCAGCTTATGAGTGGCGCCTAGGGTATGGCAGGCCGGATGTACAGCCCGAGAGGGAGCTCCAGGGCCTCTGAAACAAGGGTGAGTGGGAGGTGTTCCTTCAGGCTTTTGTCTCTGGATGTTGTGTCCGGGATAGCCGTGGATTGGAGCGGTGGCCTCAGGTACTGTGGACGAGTATCCCTCTCTGGGGATTTGTCCCAGCTCCCAAGAGTTTGGGGTCATTTTGTGGGAAGGGTGGAGTCGTGTTGTCTGGCTCATGGGTCTCTCCAAGAAAGGGATTCCAGAGCAGAGCTCCAGGTACGGGCGGGGCGACAGGAAAATTCAAACCGTGGTGAGGATTGGGTGCATAGGGGCTTGGCAAGCCCCATATGTGGGCTCTTGGTCCAGGCCCTGACAGGCCTTTCTTTGACATGGGGCTCATGCTGAGGGTCACAGTGTGAATTTGTGCCCAAGCAGCACTCAAGTTTGGGCGTGGCATCAGGGGCCATGAAGGTTTCTCCCACCCTGAAGGTGTGACTCCATGCCAAGAGCAAGCTTGACAGCCATGGGGAAGGAGGAGTTCTGTTTTGTGCTTGCTATACCCAGCTGTGTGGAGAATTGATATAATGTCTAGGTTCAGATATCTGAAAACCAAGGTTAGGATGAGGTGACGGCATAAGACCATGGCGTGTCCGAAGTGCTGGGTGTGCGGCCAGCTGTCTCCTTTCTGTCTGGACGTCTGGCTTCAGGCTGTGTCAGGCAGAGCATGAGTGCCCAGAGCAGCCTATCCAGTTCGGGTACCGTCGAGGCCCGAGCAGGTTGATCCTCATCTGGGTTTTCTGGAGAGCCCCACAGGGAAACGTTTTTCTTCCGTTGGGCAGACACGGGGCTGGGTTTTGGTTCCGGAGTTCCTAGTCCCGAGGGCTTGTTTGCCAGGAGTGTGAGGAAGGAAGTCGGAAAACACAAGCTAGCATGAGGTTTGGGACCGAGGGCACGGCAGGCCCACTCTGCAGAGGCTGAATCGAGATCTCCTGCACTGAGGTCATGTCAACTATGAGAAGTGCCTCAGGCTAGAGTTCTTGTCCAGCATGGCCTCTTCCTGAAGGGTGTGGGGGCTTCATGAGGCCAGAAAGTTTTGCCTACGATGGGATTTGTGAACTGCTCCAAAACTGAAGGTTACCTTCTGCACGACAGTCGAGTCCTATTGGATGGTTCCAAGAGGCCCCATATGGAAAGACTCGAGAGCAGGTGTCTAAGCATGGATGCCTGGGAACGCCACCTCATATTCCCACTCTTTAGTCAGGACAAGGCAGGCTCAATCTGCGGGCTCCTGGGTGAGCTACCCAGAGGGGAGAGTTGAAATGGTCTCTCCTGAAGATGAGTCCTACTGTGGCTTGGTGGCCTGGGAGACCTTGGAATGTGGAGGTGGCTCAGGGACTCTGCAGGATTCTCCAACATGAGGTGTTTGACACGGCTCCAACAAGGCAACTTCCCATGTGGAGACGAGAGGAGTTCTGTTCCGTGCCTCAGGAAAGCCCCATACCCTGTTCTTCGAACCAAAGCCTCTGAGGAGTGACACCTGGAAACCAAAGCAAGAGTTGAGACTACGGCCTAAAGGCCTGTCCGGCTCAACCTTCTATCTCTGTTGACATCTGTGTGCATGCATTCATGGATGTAGCTGCTCAGCTTGTGTCCGAATGCCCCTGTGAGTCCAGTGAGGCTCCCAGTAGTGGGATGTCCTCGGAGGCCTTGAGGTTTCTCATATTCTGGAGGTGTGTGGCCAAAGGAATGGACACAGTTTCCCAGGAGAGAGCAGGCACGGTCCTGTGGTATGGCTCCAGAGGACCCAGCCTAGAGGCTGTGTTTGCCAGGGCTGTGGGGACAGATGTCTGAGAAAGCAAACTTGGCTCAGCTAGGGGCCAATGTAATGGCAGGCCTGATCTCTAGTCCGTGAGGGGAGATCCTCTGGAAATCAAAGTAGGGCAAGTGGGAGGCAGTCACTCAGGATTTTGACTCTGGGTGTTGCGTTTACAGTGTCCGGTAGGGGTTGTCTCAGAGGCCGAGGAAGAGCCTTCCTCTCGGGGGATTGTCCAAGCTCCCAAGTGTTTGTGTTCATTCTGTGGGAATGAAGAGTACTGTTTTCTGCCACAGGGGCCCCCCCAGGAGAGGGACTCTAGAGCACAGCAGTGGGTTCCCTCAACTGGAATACACACCAACTAGTTAGTCCTGGGTGCCTATGGGAATGGCAAGCCACATATGCGGGCTCTGGGTCCAGTCACTGAGAGGCGTTACTTGAATAAGGTACTCACGCTGAGGGTCACAATGTGTGTTTGTGCCCAAGGCGGCCCTCACGCTTGGGCGTGGCCTCATGGGCCATGCCGTTTTCTCCTACACTGAAGGTTTGACTCACTGCCAGCAGCAAGGTTTCTTGCCAGGGGGAAAGAGGGGTTCTGACTTGTGCATCAGGTTCCCCCTTGTGCAGATATTGGAGATAAGGTCTAGGTTCCGATGACTGAAAACCCAGGTTGGGAATGGATGGTGGCCTAAGGCAGTGGCGGGTCCAATGTGCTGGGTGTGCAGCCAGCTGTGTCGGTGTCTGTTGGAAGGTCTGGGCTCAGGCTATTTGCGACAGAGCATCACTGTTTAAGGTAGCCTATGCAATTGGGGTGTTGCCGAGGGCCAAGCAGTTTGATCCTCATTTGGGGTTTCTGGGGAGCGCCATAGACAATGTTTTTCTCCTGGGAGGCAGGCACAGTGCTTCATTGTGGCCCCAGAATTCCCAGTAGAGAGGGTTTGTGGGCCAGGAGTGTGAGGACGGAAGTCTGAAAACACAAGCTAGTGTGAGGATTGGAGGCAAGGGCAGAGCAGGCCCACTGTGCAGAGGCTGAATCAAAATCTCCTGCATCTGAAGTCAGGCTGAGGATCAGACGTTGGCTGAGGCTGGAGTATGTGTCCATGATGGCACCTTCATGAAGTGGGGGCCTCATGAGGCCAAGGAAGTTTTCCCAAGCTGAGTTTGGAGGTTGCCCCAAACCACAAGGTTTCCTTCTGCGGGACATTCGAGTCCTGTTGCATGGCTCCAGGACATACCATATGGAAGGACTGGAGAGCAGGGTTCGAAGGATGGATCCCTGTACAGCATGCCTCGCATTCCCATTGGCTATTAGCGACAAGATATGTTTGATCTGCTGCCTCTGGAACACGAGACCCAGGGGGCTGAGTTGAAATGGCCTCTCCTGAGGATGCGTCATAATGTGCGTTTGGGTCCATGGAGACCTTGGAATGTGCTGATTTTTCAGTGGCCCTGCGGAACTCTCCTACCTGAAGTGTTTGATACATCCCAGTAAGAAAGCTGCCCATGTGGAGATGAGAGAGGTTTGGTTTGGTGCCTCAGAAAAGCCCCATGTGCTGGTCTACGAAAACAGTCCTCTGAGAACGGAAACATGGAAACCAAAGCTAAGGTTCAGATTAGGGCCTCAGGGCCTGTCCATTTCAACCTTCTGTCTCTGGGGACACTGTCTGAGAGTCTAAGTGGAGATAGTTGCTCCGCTGGTGTCAGAGAGCCCCTCTTAGTCCAGGGTGGCCTATACTATTGATGGCCTCAGGGACCTTGGAGCTTTTCCCTAACCTGTAGGGTTGTGGTCAATGGATTGGGCACACTTTCCTTGGGGAGGGCAGGCACAATCTTTCGCTGTTTGGTCCAGAGGCCCTAGCCTGGATGTTGTGTGGGTCCAGGCTGTGGGCACAGAAGTCTGAATACACAAACTCAGCTTATGAGTGGCGCCTAGGGTATGGCAGGCCGGATGTACAGCCCGAGAGGGAGCTCCTGGGCCTCTGAAACAAGGGCGAGTGGGAGGCGTTCCTTCAGGCTTTTGTCTCTGGATGTTGTGTCCGGGATAGCCGTGGATTGGAGCGGTGGCCTCAGGCACTGTGGACGAGTATCCCTCTCTGGGGATTTGTCCCAGCTCCCAAGAGTTTGGGGTCATTTGGTGGGAAGGGTGGAGTCGTGTTGTCTGTCTCATGGGTCTCTCCAAGAAAGGGATTCCAGAGCAGAGCTCCAGGTACGGGCGGGGCGACTGGAAAATTCAAACCGTGGTGAAGATTGGGTGCATAGGGCCTTGGCAAGCCCCATATGTGGGCTCTTGGTCCTGGCCCTGACAGGCCTTTCTTTGACATGGGGCTCATGCTGAGGGTCACAGTGTGAATTTGTGCCCAAGCAGCACTCAAGTTTGGGCGTGGCATCAGGGGCCATGAAGGTTTCTCCCACCCTGAAGGTGTGACTCCATGCCAAGAGCAAGCTTGACAGCCATGGGGAAGGAGGAGTTCTGTTTTGTGCTTGCTATACCCAGCTGTGTGGAGAATTGATATAATGTCTAGGTTCAGATATCTGAAAACCAAGGTTAGGATGAGGTGACGGCATAAGACCATGGCGTGTCCGAAGTGCTGGGTGTGCGGCCAGCTGTCTCCTTGTCTGTCTGGACGTCTGGCTTCAGGCTGTTTCAGGCAGAGCATGAGTGCCCAGAGCAGCCTATCCAGTTCGGGTACCGTCGAGGCCCGAGCAGGTTGATCCTCATCTGGGTTTTCTGGAGAGCCCCACAGGGAAACGTTTTTCTTCCGTTGGGCAGACACTGGGCTGGGTTTTGGTTTTGGAGTTCCTAGTCCCGAGGGCTTGTTTGCCAGGAGTGTGAGGAAGGAAGTCGGAAAACACAAGCTAGCGTGAGGTTTGGGACCGAGGGCACGGCAGGCCCACTCTGCA